>NW_010249400.1:0-68989 GCF_000690775.1 Eurypyga helias | reverse complement strand
TGTTATCTTTTTAGCATCGGTTGTAATGCCAGCGGTGAGCTCCTTGACGTTTCTTTCCAGAGCCAGTGAATTATTTGTTTCTCCTGTAATTTTTAAACTGGGGCTGTTTTCTAGTTTTTTTTAGCTAGGGCTTTCTTTGAAGAGACTAAGTTTCCTGTGGGGTTGCCAAAAACTGCAGTGGCTTTACTGAAATAACGAACATGCGCTGCAGTGTTTTATTTGGGATGCTAAGCTCTTTCTCCCTCCAACTATTAAGACTTGGCAATCTGTCTAGCAAGAGACAAAGATCCTTGGCTTTTTCATTTCCACGGTATTGTTCCCTGCCCACATTACATCAGTCACAAGATGAGCTATGCTGTATTCTGTTTCATCTGATCGTGTTGAGAGATAGTACAAAAAGGGTCATTATAACTATCGGGACAAAAGGGAGGTTTTTCTTGTGAATGCTGCCCTAAATTACTGAATAGGCGTTAGTATGGTTTCCCAGCAGACAGTGATAAAAGTATATTCTGGTGGAAGTCTCTGGAGAAAATTTGGAATTATGGTGGAAAGCATGTGTTTTGGTGGGAAGTCAGCCAGTTTTGGCTTCTAGGGATTTCCTATAATGTCTAGATTGAAAAGTCTGTTTCAGTGCCCTGAAGTGTGTTGACCTCACAGAAGATGTTGTCATGGTCCTTTACACACGTAATGGGCATTTTTTGTTGTTTATGTTTTTGGGGTATCTAAGTTATTCTGCTTCTTCGTGACTTGCTCTGCTTCATATATCTATATGTAGGAAATAGAGTGACCGGTCTTTCTGGGCTTTGTCCCCAGCCTGGTAGCAGTGAAGCTCTGTGTGTATGTGAGCATTAGGCATGTGTATTTTGGGAGGGAAGAATCAACGAATACCGTGTTAATGACCAGGAATTTGAATGCATATGGAAATAATTATTAATAAGGAAATGAAGATGAACCTATGTTGACAACCCTTCCTTCCCCAAGTATGAAATGTAATAATTGACAAAAACTTTGTTTTTATGACAAACTACTTTTCCACGTAGCGACTGGTTTAGGATGTTTTCCATTTGTACTGTTTGATACGGATTGTACTTGGTGATGGTGAATTTTCCGTACGTATGTCGTCTTGAAAGTCCAACCTAATTTAGCACATTTTGTCCTGTACAAATGAGAGAAGAGCCCCTCTTGAGGCGTTCATGGCCTTCTGGGAAAAGGAACAGACAAAACGGTCAAGGTGATCTATTGTATTTATTCCTTTTCTGCGTGGTCTCCAGAGCAGGTGGCACATGAAGCGTATACAAGCTTATCAAATTAAATATGGCATTGACATTTAAGTTGTCTTTTTTTCCAAACTTTCAAGCTTCTCAATGGATTCCTTGTTTCCTGACCAATGTGCTGCAAGTATATTAGTGAGTTCACAGAGAGGTGCTTGAATAACTTGTAAAAAAGTGAAAGCTGTATGTATGCTTGACCAAATAGTATTTCCTTTCAGTAAACCAGAGAAATCAGCTTATGCATTAATAAAAGGGAATTAGGCTATTTCAGTGAGGAAATCTTTGCCGCTATCAGACAGCTGATTAGCATACGGCTATGTTTTGCTGTCCTTACCCTGTTTTTCCTTTCCCTGAGGTCTCCTACAGATAATAGGATATGAATGTCTACCAGACCTGCAGTCATGGGCTGTGTAAGTGGTGGATTAAGAAGCATCGCCAGTGAGATTAATGGTTCTGTGCAACTTGTGAACTTAATTTCACTTTGCACGTCTCCTCTAAGACTCCTAGTATTTCAGTTCCATTGCTGTTCAGAGAGGTCTGAACCCTTACCAGTCTGTCCTTTTCAGTCTTCTGCTCGGAATAGCTTTGAGCAATGGGAGTAAAGCTGGAGATGTGTATTAGCAAACTCAAGAAGCTGGTCTGTAGAGCCAGCATTTTATGGTTAAGACACACCTGGCAGATTTTCTTAAAAAATGTAAGGTCTTGAAAATTGAATTCACACTTATAGGTTAAAAGTGAAATGATTTATGCCTAAGACATTTTAGGCTTATTCTTTCATCAAGGGAGGTGTTTTACATGGGGAACACAGGTGAGACAAATGCAAGCTACATTAGACATAGTATTTAATTGTGATAATGCTAAGCAGGTAAATATTTATATTTTTTAATATATTACGTGAAGTTTCAGTTTAATGTTTTCATTAAAGTTTCACTGAATGGGTTCAAAATGGGCTTTGTGTTGCCTTTTTTAAAAAAAAACAAACCAAAAAACAACCCAAAGTGGTACTGGAAATGACATCAAGAATTCTGATCTACTCCTCTCAGCCCCAGGAAGGATAAATTATACGTACAGTATTATTAGCAGATGTTTGTCTAATCTGTTTGCTTAATCTGTTTTTTAAGATACACTATTATGAGATGTGGTGAGCTGACATAACGCATTATTGCTGAAGGTTAAAGTCCTGACACTGGGCATGTGTTATTACTACTTCCTTTATGCCATCCCTGATGCTTGTCAGGTGTTTGCTGATTCAGTTCACTAAAACAGCAGAAAACTAAATATATGAAGGAAACTGGGTAGCCTGGGTAGCCATCTCTCTGAATAAAATAGGCTTAGTGAAGTTTGTCAGAACTGTTTTAAGGGAAGTGACGGTACCACTAGGCTTTTGAAACCCATAAAAGCCTCAGATAATAGACATTAGGCAATCTCACAAGGCAACTTAACTGTTAATAGTGCTTAACTGTTCATGTCCTACGAGTTTTTCCTGGTACTGAATATAGAGCTTCCTTGTGGCGATTTACACCTATTACTATCCCCAGTAATTGTAGAGAAAAGCTTACTCGTTTTCTCTGCAGTTTCTTTTATGTATGAATTGTTTCCTTGTAGTTGTCTTTAATTTGAAGGTATTAACAGCAAAAATAGTGAAAGTGACATCTATTACCTGGAGTTTATTTGTGATATTTATTGCTCACGTCTGATTGGGTGAAAAGCTGCTATGGAATGGGTTTATACAATTGTTTGAGTTAATAATTGTCTTTGAACATGAAATAATTTTAAATGCTAGTGTTAGAAGCTGTTTTTAAGGGCGCTTGAACGGCTAACTGTTGAAATGACTAGGACATTTCACACTGGTGAGATTGAGTTTAGGTTTGCTGTGAGATCAATTGGGTGTTAAGTAGTACCTCGGATCATCTCCAGTGTGTTCATTGAAAATATTACAAAGTAATGTTTTTAAAATTAACCTGAACTTTCAGAGGATGGTTTTGGATTCTTTGCCTCATCTGGTTTTTAACTTGTGTTGTTAATAGTAATAAAAAAGTTTCTAAAACTGTACTTTAGTATAAAAAATTTTAGTCTGTTTTTTTTTTAAACGAATAAGGATTTATAGTGAAAACCACTTCACAAACATAGCTGCAAGCACTTCTAGGTTACGTGTATTGTGTTGCAGTCCTCCCCACCACCTCCCCCTAGAAGTTGAATTGGCAAACATATCACACGTGAGTAGAGAAACTTCATAACCTGCTGTTTTGACTCCTTTCTATCCTTCTACCTTGTAACTGGTTCTGCGCTCTCTTCCGTGCCTCTCAAAATCAGTGTATCGGTGCTATATAGTAGCAGAATACAAACAGAAGGTCGTTTTGGCCTTTCTGACCTTTAATGTTTGAGATTGATGATGATGAAGGAAGGTATCTCCAAAGGATGAAATTGCATGACAAGGGAGCAGAGCAAATAATAGAAGACTGCCATTTGAATATTGGAAATGTGGGCACTAAGCCTCTACTTCAAGTACCGAGTATTACCGTGTACCAGGTTGTACCATGTACTGCTACCAGATATTTGATCATCTAGTGCGTGATGCCTCTTTATTGCATCTCCATTTCATGCATTTAAGCAATACAGCACCGTGCTTTGTGACTCTCCACGTTACATACACCTGAACAGTGGACTGCAGGTCATGCACGTGGAATCCTAGGTTTGACTTAAAGAAGATGCAGTGGAGGAGGAAAAAGTCGCTAAAAGCAGCCTGGAAATGTACTGCGCTGGTGGGTTCTTCAGTGAATCTCTGAAAAATGTATTCCCCAATGTCAGCTGAGTGCTTTGGCCACCTTCTGCTATGTAACCCCTCCTCCCGGTGTTTGTCACCCAGAGCGATCCAAACACGTTTCGCTCTGCGTGAAGCGTTACGAGACATGGCTGAGAGGTGTATTTTTGTAGTCTGAACATAGGTATTGGTCTGTAGTGCCACAGTTGCACCTTTTTGCTGGGAAAAGTGTTGGCATGACCTATTTTCCCCCTGCAGTTTCTCATTTCTGCTCCTGCCTTTTCCTTTTAGTTGTGTCAGCTTCTTTTATTTTTTTTTTTTTTTTAATCAGGTTATTTTTCAGCTCTGGCTGATTCATAGTACAGTATCACAAATGATTGTGCCTGTTAGTTAGAAGGAAGCAGTACACCACAGTGCTAGGCTAGGGGTAATGACGGGTGAGAAAACAGAAAGAATGCCTTAGGTTGGCCCTGATATTGAATGTGGAACCTTGCCCTAAACCCCTTCCTTTCCTCATCCACTCGTCTTTCATACCTTTTCTTTTATATCTCACTAATCCTCTCTATCAGTGTTTCTCAGTTGCTTCCTCTTTTATTAGCTTTCTCCTGCCATTTCCCATATCTCTGCTGCATGAATAATTAACAAGTTAAAATAATGAAATAATTTCTATGATGTGATTCCTAGCCTCTGGAATTAATTCTGTGTGTTGTTGCTATGCTTGCCATTCCCTTCATCTTGTATTTATTGTGTCTGGTTGCTGAGATTGCATCTATTCATATGAGAGGCAAAGACTGACTCTGACTCTCAGCACAGCACGGACAAGTTCTGATTGGGGATTTCATGCACTACAGTAATTTTATGTGGCAGCTCATTTTTAAAATGCTCTCTGAGTTTTATGACCAATTAACTCTTTCATGTGTTGTAGCATAAAGCAACATTGGTACTTTCATTCTGCAAAAGGTCATAGCAGCTTATTTCATAACCTATAATTGCCTGTGTAAGATCTAAGCAGAATAATGGTTTAAAGTCCCCATTAATTAGATTGTCTTAAATCACCAGAAGTCGATTCTTCTTTGTCCAGATTGTGTAACAGTATGGCTTGTGCTTTGCATGAACCTCAATTTTCTGATGCTATCTTTAAAGAGAAATTGGTTTGAAAAGAGAGATTGTAGCTATGTGCCCCTTAAGTTGTGAAATACTGAATTTTAACCATAAAACAATTCAACAAGAAGTCAGCATTAGTATATGAATGTTCAACATTGTGTATGAACGAATAATGTAGTAGCGTAATGCAAATACAGGTTGTTGGAATTAGAAGTGTTTTGTATGGGATGTCTGTTTCAGTAGCTTTTCCTAAAAAAAGCAAACCAAACAACCCCCAAATAAGTCAGTCTGTTTTTCTAGGTTACTTGGGAAAACCAACAGTATTCAAGTTGTGTTAAGTCTGAGTCAATCTGGTAATATGCTCAATTATGAGAGGAAATAAAGTATAAAATTCAGGTACTTTTCTGACATTTCTGTTGTTCTACTGTTTTGGCACGTGGAAAACAATGTTGAGGACAATCTGCAGTTTGAATCCTTATTTCTTCAGTTCTTTTATTTTCTGGAAAGCCTGTGGGGAGGGAAAAAGCCCTGGTAATAGAATGGTGATTTGTTAGAGCAGTTCTCCATCATGTCAGTGACCATCGACTTCTTGTGTTCTTGTTTCCCTCATCACTCAGTGTCTACAAGTTTCCATTTGTTTTCTGCTAAAATTATAGGTTTCTAAATATACTCAGTCATTTTCTAGCATGGAGGATCTCAGATTCATGACTGTATTCCCAGGTTCTGCCAGGTTATGGCTCAAATGTAAGAAAAACAACAGTTTTAGTGCAATCCAAAAGGTGTTGGCCTTTTTTAAAAATTCAGCTGAATCTGCATAGAAAAAGTGATTAATTTGACAGCTCAAATAGGATTATTTTTTCTTCCCAGAAGTGTGAAACCAAAGTAACTTGGTTGTCCTTTACAGTGTAAATCTTTATCACACATCTGTACTTTCCACATGTGAATTTATACAGGTGGTTGTCTGAGATGTAAATTCATGTATCTCAGGATATGATTAAAGGAATGTATTGTGTTCTGTTAGTTACAAGGAAAGGACGTTCTGACTGAAGGACTGACATGCTAAAAACTTGAGTTTAACCTTAATCTTGGAAATCATACTAAATAATGCATTTAGTGCAAATAGCCCTTTTTGTGCATTCACAGCTGAATGAAATGTTCAATTGTACTTGAGAAAATTGTTTTGTATAAACAAATGCAGATGCTTGGGGTGTGCATGCATGTGCACATAGGGTCTTACAGGAGGCTAGTGTAAGGGACCGGCAATTGGGCATAGACTGCTCAAATTCCAGTTCAGTAGTATGCATGGAAGTCCTCATAGGAAAACTTGGAAGAGTTTGTGTTTCATTAGTTGTGAAGCTTTCCTCAGTTTGTTCTGATTATGTCATTAACAAGTAACTGTGGTGTAAATAAGCACCCTGTGTAATCCAGCAAGGCAGCCTGCCAAGGACGAAATATTTTATGATAAAAATGCAGTTCTGGAAAACTGGATTTAAGGGTTAGTTGGGGAATTGTTTATTGGTATGTTTGCATCCTAGGTGTATTGTAAGGAATTTGTAGGCAAATAGTTTGTTTTCTTTCCGGTCGAAAATAAATTTGTGATTGTTATCTCACCTTCCCTGCCCTCCTCCCTTCCATACCCTGAGAATTCTTTATTTCTGTTACAGCAGTCTAACTCCTGTTTTCCTCCCACTTCCCCCTGCTTTGTACACCTGTGATACAGCAATCTGATTTATTATCTTCCTGACCACACTCCCACAATAATTATAATGAAAGAGATTCCTGGAGTCTGCTTTTCATTGCAAGGTAGAGGGCGAATTCTTTTCTCAGCTCCTAGCTGAAAGCATGAAGGAGCCAAAATTTGCAGGAGGCCCTCCTCTGCCTGCCGGCACATCAGAAAGAGTATGTTGCAGTGAGAATAACAAAGATAACTCTGTATTAGAAGATTTTACTATTTCTCCTACTCCTTGCTGCCAGGTGAGATATGTGAAAGAGTCTGTTTACCAGTGATTTTTGGGTTTTCCTCCCACCCCCAAAGCAGACGTAGCTGGAGGCTACTCTGACTGATAAAATTGGATATTTAATACATGTGAAATAAAACTGGTTGCCCACTGGCAAGGTGTCAGTTCTGTCCCAAGGGTGGGGGTGGGGAAGAAAAACAAAGGAAAAGATAAAGGAGACTATTCCAAGGCTGTGAGGGAAAAAGTTATAATGGGAAGCTTGAGACTTCAGTGGGCAAATCAGCCTTGATACAGGAAAGGTTTAGCATCTTTGTGCACAGTCTCCGTCTGATGTGATGGTTCTTGGTTGTCTTAATTGAGGTGTGTGTGGTGTTGGGATGTTGAAAAGCGAGTGATTTCCTGAGGGACTCGGTTATCATAGAACGGTTTGAGTTGGCAGGGACACCTTCCGCTAGACCAGGTTGCACAAAGCCTCATCCAGCCTGGCCTTGAACACTTCCAGGGATGGGGCATCCACAGCTTCTCTGGGCAACCTGTTCCAGTGCCTCACCACCCTCTCCGGGAAGAACTTCTTCCTGATACCTAATCTAAACCTCCCCACTTTCAATTTAAACCTGCTACCCCTTGTCCTGTCACTACAGGCCCTTGTAAAAAGTCCCCCCCAGCTTCCTTGTAGCCCCTTCAGGTACTGGAAGGCTGCTACCTAGATCAGAAAAAGTTAACGCTTTTACAAAAAACACTCTGTTTTATAATAGTGCAGCCTGGTGGGGGGGGGGATGAGGGACCACACCTGTCATGGCAGAAGTGACACCGGCCTGTGTTATTTCTTGCTTTATGTTTGTAGCTAATACACTCTATATATATTGATGTTACAGTTGGAGACGCGCTGAGGAGGTTTCACATTCAGTCAGGCACGAACTCACACTTCCTTTTTTATTTAAACTTTACTGAAAAGTTCCTGTACAACAGTAATCTGCTGAAATGTGTATGGGTGGTGAGAGTGGTGGGGTCATGCCAGTAGTGCCCTGCTTTAGTTTCCCTTTTGGGTTAGTAAAGGCCTGTAACCAGTTTTCAAAATGCCTGGAGTACTTAAATTTCCTTGTTTGTTATCTGCGGGATTTTAGACTTTAGATTTCACCAACTGCAGTAATTGAGCCTGTTCTGGTATAGAGCAAAGAAACTCATACTATTACTTTTACAGCTGCAAGGGTCATGGGAGACTGCTAACTACAAAATATCTATGTATCGAAGTAAAGGCGATGAGTTTTCTTTGTTGCTCTTTCTTATTGTGAGAGATTTACAGAGTAACTTTATGGAGTTTTGTTCTGTCATTTCTTCTGTTGTAAAGTCTGAGCTACATATCCTTTAGGATGGTGATAACAGGAATTTCTGCACCTTTCAGTGGACTTAAACAATATATTTAATCAGCTTTTCCTGGCTTGTTTTTATTTGGACAAAATAAACTGATTATATATTTCTCCAGGTAAAATATTTAGTATTTACAGAGGAAATGGTAGAACTTTATTGCCTTAATTAAAAAAAAAGTGAACGAGAGTTTTTACCTTGAGAATCCCATAATGTCCCAAACACTTCCAAAAAAATTGCTTGCGCCAGTTTTTTTTTTTCTCCTTTCAGAAAGGATACTGGTTCTTTTCTGAATATAGTCACCCTGCTTATAGCTTTATCACTTCAGAGGATTGTGAGAATTTTGTAACCTACCTTAAAAGACGACTAGAATTTAAACAGAGCAAATTGCAGGTAGTAAATTCCTCAAGTTTTGCTCACAGGGAATATCTTGGGCTTGAACTCTGTGTTCTCTATTGAATTTTAGGCTCCTTTAAGGGGGAGAAAACCTTCTTCTCCCTAGGAGTGTTGACTGGTTGAAGCTATGGTTACCTTGGTGTTCTTGATGTGATATTAGGGTGTTATTTTTCCCAGTGCTGTCCAGTTTAAGTTGAGGCCCAAAGGGGTGTTTTGTGTTTTAATAAAAGGCCCTTGGTTAATTTCTTCACCTATCACCTTTTGATACAATAGACTGCAAGTGAAAGAATCTGCTGTGCACTGTAAGGCTAATCCATTTTCACAAGCTTTTTAGGAAAGATGATTTGAGAGAATTAGATGAGAAGTTATTATTCATGATTGGTTGACTAAGTAGGAAAGACTATTATGACTAATGAAGTTTAAGACTTTTTTTCTTTATCCTTAATACTGTTGTATTCGTATGAGAGCATAGGAAAGAGGCTATATACTGAAAAAATGATTGCATTGAAACCAGTTTGGGAGGTAGGAGGTCAAATTTTCTGCTTATGGTGAGTGTGGTAGAGGGTCTGGTTAGGGTGGCAGGAGACAAAGATCAATAAGCTAAAGCATCCATCTTAAACTCATTTGTTACTGTAATAATACACGTCACTGAAGGTTTTTGTTTCTGACGCTCCTCAAATTAAGACTGTTAAAGTTAAGTATGGTGGGGTTTTTAATTTAATGTGTCATGAAAATGGAAGAGCATTTTCTTTAATTCTACCTTGTTTGGCTGCACTTAGTGCTTGGAGAAGCATGGTGGTTGATTATTGACTGGAGCCATAGTTTTTGTTACTAATATTATTTTAAACAGAAATTCTTTTTCAGAGAATAATTTTATTTAATGCCTACAGTTATCGTTCCAAGTTGCTTTTGGTGTTAAATGTAAGGAGTATTGCTTGCACAGCAATTGCTTTTAGCTGTGCATCTTTACTCCTCCTCTTATGCTGACATTTGCACTCCTCTGACCCTGCAGAAAACTAGTTTACCAGGCTACCACAGCAGAAAGCCTTTTGCTTTTTGTAGCAGTAATTTTCTGCTTATTTGGTTCTCCCTGGCTTTCTTGCAGGATCTGGGGAGTGTTGGTGCCCGGGAAGGTGCAGGGATGTGCAGTCAGGGGCAGCACCATGTGTGGCATGCTGACTCAAGTTGTTTCCACTGTGGTTGGAGGAATGTCCAGAACAGCTGACAACTGCGTGGAATTTTTTCTCTTTCTCCCCAAACAAGAGTGGGCTGAATAATTCACTGTTATTCAAGTTAACTAATGCACTGTGTTGTGCTGTTTAGTATTCTTGAAAAAGCGTTGTGCACCCTGTGTCTTTATACATTAGTATTCACATAACTTCAAAAATCTGTAATTTCATCTTTATTGGATGAGTCAATGCTTCTGTGTTTTTTCAGATATAGTATATATTTTATTTGGCAAAAAAGAGCTTTTTAAAAAGGTTGTTGTTAACCTTTGAACAAGTGCTTGATAAAAGATTAAGTCAGAAGAATCTCTATTTTTTCCTTTCTTTTAACTATAAAACATCCACTTTGGAAATTTGGGTTAACAGGCTTCTTCAAAACAGGAAATTTTGTTTTTGTTTTTCAGATGTGTATGAATAGTATGTTTGGAAATAATATACAAATGCAAGGTTATTTTCAGACGAAACCGAAAGTATCTTCTGTTTCTACATTTTTTTTAAACTGAAAAGTAGCTATGCTTGTTACAGTTTATAAATGAAATGTATCAGAACATGAGGCTCTATCCTGTCTTTTGGCTTTGGAGAATTGCTTAGAATACTTAAAAGGCTTGCTAGTGTCTTCCTGTATGTGGGTGTATGTGTGTTTATGTATGTATATGAAAATAAATATACTGAAAAATACATGAAAATGTGTTAACTAAATGAGGGTATGGTGGGTGCTGCGTAGGTTGAGAAAAGTGAAAAAACTCTATTCATTGTACCATTTGCCACCATGTTGTCCTGTGTCTGGCAAGTCATGGGACAAAATCATATCCTAAATGTATTAATTTCTGGAAGATCTGTTGCTTTCACTTGACTTTCTAAGGAAGAAGTGAATACTTTCTCTAGCCTTTATCATTTACGGTGAAGTTTTGGAAGCACTTGGTCAGAATGAACAATAGATAAAGACACAGTTTTATGCTGTTTTAAGTGCCTCAGGACGATTCAGGTAATTGTTGGGATTGTTCTTTTTAGTGGTGTTTTGGTTTTTTTACATAACAACTAGGAATCTAGAGAAAGGAATCTCCTTCAAACTTCGTAGAGCTTGCCCTGAAGCATGTCTTCGGCCAAGGACAGTCCTACCGTAACAGCGCTTCTCTGTGTTACTGAGTTGCCAAGTCAAACAAATTTGGATTGAACGAGTGCGTGTGTGCGCAGTTGTTCAGCCATCCGTTTGGGCTGAATTTAGTAGAGCACGCAGTATGCTGATTATGTTGATTGGCAGAATTATTTTGAATCCCAGCCTGAAGTGCATCCAGTTCTGTGGAAGTATTTGTGGGTGGGTTCATTAGGGGGCCTGTGTGGAACCCAACCCCTGTCCTAGGAGAAGTGCCTTGAGGGAGTTCAGATGCCATATGCCGGGTGCAGGACCGTGAGAACATTCCCGGGAACCGTCAACATAGAGGAGATAAGATAGGCTGTGCTGCTGATACATTTGCTAGATCGTGATAAAAGGGAAGGAACTGCGGCAATAAATGTAGCGCCTTCCATTTCATGCGTGCTGGCATTTGAGAGGAGAGAATTGATCAGTAGCAGATGATTGTTGTGCAGATGAAGTGTAACTTGAGGGTGGAAAAAGGGATGTGCCTGGGCATCCTTTCTTAGTAGCTCTTCATGTTTGCTTTAGAAGATGCTGTGTAAATGTCTTACCTGACGCTTGTGGGAGCCAAGAAGGAGGACTTCAGTCCAAAGTTAGTACATTAGTACAAAGGCAGTGTACTTACAAATTCCACTGATTTCCTTGCTTTGGGAAAAAGGAAGCATCTCTGGTCAGGGAGAGAAAGCTCTGGACTTCTAGAGCTTCCATGGACACCTAGGCTTGTGTGTGCTGTCACGTAGTAGTGTAGTCTTTCATCGCTGCTTCACATGAAGCAATGTTCTTTGGCTAGGGCCTGTGCCACTAATTCTCTGCAGGGGATGAAAAAAAGATCGTGCTGCAGAGTGTATGGCAGCGCCTACACAATACAGCGAGGCCTCCACTGAGGCAATAGTTGCCGAGTTACGGTTTCCAACACTGAGCTTGCTTCTTAAATCACTTCTTAGTGTCTCTATCAATTTTCTTACCCTTGCTGAAACCGTGTAGTGGCCTCTAGCACTGCTGGAGCAGTGAGACAGCTCTTAACTCTGGTTGCAGCAATCTTTTAAGCCTCTTTTGGGGCCTCACAAGGATGCGAACTGCTTCACATCCATTTGGTCAGTGGTATTGTTTCATAGATGATACAATTAACCTGGTCTCCTAGTTTGGCCCCCCTTCCTGTGCTGCTGCTTTGCCTTGTAATTCCAGCAGATCCAGGACTGCTGCCTGCACGCAGCTAGGATAAAGGGGCTGTGGTGTGCCTAGCAACATAATTTACCGGCAGTTTCAGCAGCCTTGCCTCTGGATTGTGGGCTGACTTGGGGTGGAACACAAGGAAGGAGAGAATCCTGATTTTTTTTTTTGGAAATGAGCCTGATTCTACCGAGCGTTCAGATCTAGAGTACAATTACAGTTTCTAGTTTCTGTAGATTTTCTCCAAAACCCTACTCTTCCTTTGGGTCTTCTGAACACCCAAGTCAACAAGTAGAGAGTGTATGCCTGAAATAGTTCATAAAGGGGGACTGTGCTTTTGTCCTTAGTCCATGGTTTAATGTTTGGAAGGGGTTTGGTAAAAGCACCAGAGCAATGATATCCAGAGGACTAACAAGGAAACTACTGATGTGGGTAAATTAGACCTATAACTACCTGAAATAATTCAAAGTCAGGTTTCATCCCATGTACAAACTTGACCTGGCAAAAAAGTCTTTTACGGAGACAAAGGAATTAACATCCTGTCATTGTAGTACTTTTTTTTTAATACCTTTTTTATATTCAATATCAGGCATTCTGCATGTTTTTACTGCTTTGTCAGTCCATGATCTTACATTTTCTAGTTCACGAAAAAGAAACATATTAGTGAAAATCCATTGGTGCATTTACAATGTGTTGTTTGGGTTCAACAAAGAGGAGATTTGCAGTTCTGAAGGCATATGAAATATTTGTGTAGTTAAAGTGGACATTTTGTGATTATATTCTTTAGTTTTGTAGCATGCAGGTCTAAATATTATGTGAATTTTATCTTGCCGAAATATAGTTCACGAAAAAGAAACATATTAGTGAAAATCCATTGGTGCATTTACAATGTGTTGTTTGGGTTCAACAAAGAGGAGATTTGCAGTTCTGAAGGCATATGAAATATTTGTGTAGTTAAAGTGGACATTTTGTGATTATATTCTTTAGTTTTGTAGCATGCAGGTCTAAATACTGTGTGAATTTTATCTTGCCGAAATACTTTTCCCCTCAGTTTGCAGTTCTGCACTAGCTACAAGTGTAAGTAGCTATCATGCACACTTGGCGGATAAGTGTAAGGGTTGTCTGCATTTTAAATCTCTCAGTGATGTTACGAAAAACCGTTACAATAAAATCGGGAATCAAAATACTGTTAAACTGCTCTAGGGCTGAGAAATTGTGCAAGGACTGTAGGTGAGATAAGGGACTTTGTTGTCTCTGCCCTAAGAGCAGTGACCTCTCATGTCCTGTGTGATCTGGTTAAAAGGTGCTGGTGACGCATCCATCTCCACCAGCATCTCTGTTCCTATCTTGGCTATGCCAATACACAGAAGTGTATCCCTTCACTTAGCTGTTTTTGTAATCTTTTTTCCTTCATATATTCCCTTTCCAAGTCTTACAGGCTCTTCTATAGGCTCTCTGTCTACCACAGAATATGCTAGTTCTGCTACTGTACTTCTGAGGGGAAGAGGGACTCATGCTTAGGGGCAGAGGGTCTGGTATGTCTGTAATCCTTCGCAATGCTGTTAGAGACAGAAAAGGGTTGAAAATGAAGACATTCATAAATATTCTGGGGTCTGATGGTGTGAGCCCAGGGTGAGTAATACAGAATTACTGGTACAGATACTGTAGTAGGCATTAGTGCTCGTCTTTTTAGTGTTGCTTACACTTTTAACTGCAGTGTACTCTTGTAGTAGTGTATGGCTTTTTCACTTTCATAATAGCTCTTTTTATGCTATATCTACAATGCATATTTAAGCTTCCAACAGCAGCCATGGGTTATTCTGATTAGTGGGCATCTTTTTTGCTACAGAGAGCAGAGATGACTTCTACCTCTCTGGACTGGAGAAAGAATCTCTGGTTGGTGGACTTTAAAATAAAATGTTGTCTTAGTATTCTGTGGACATCAAAATGCTGTTGGCCTGCTAAAGGAACTGCATTTATCTTTTCATAGATGTTCATCTTAGTACATTTCATACATTTAGGTATCAAATTATTCTGTTTGACTGTTTCAAACAGAAATAATTTCAAATTATTTATTATTGAACAGTTTCAAATGACTGTTTCATTCTGCTCAGGGAAGGCTGCTTGTTTAGAAAGTTTTCAAGCGGTGTTGGAATGAATCAAGCCGGCGGACAGATGCATAAGGGCTGTGCTTGGTAATGTTGACTCTCATCATCATGTGTGAAAAATCCTAATAATTGGTCCTTCTTACTTGCAAAATACAACACATAGAAGCTTGCATCTCCTACTGTCTTGTCTGAGAAGAATGTGCTTTTTTACCTCACAACTTCAACTAGAATTTATCAAGCAAACAGTGTTTAGGAGGACTCTGAGCAGTGCTTTTTGATGATTGCAGAGGTAAAATGTTTGAACAATAGTGTGAAAGAGGAAAAAACCTGTCTGAATATGTAAAACTAGCAGGAAAGATAGGTAAAATGCATAGCAGAACCTGTAATTTGAAGGGGGAAAAAACTGTATGTGTGTCCAGGTGTGTTCTTGTGTAGATCTTTCAACCATTTGAGATAGGAACTGCTATATAGTGGTGTTTAAGGACTATGCATGCATTGCTCTTGTCCTTTGATTCCTCCTTAGGGTACAAAAGGTGGCCCAAGTGCAGCCCTTTGCTGCTTTCTGTTCCCAGTGCTTAAGGGACAGGCTAGATCATTCGTTCTGTCAGGTGCACATACACAGGCACACACTTCAACAAGGATTGTAGGTGTTCAAATTTATGTATGGATGGACAAGCTTTGGAATTAACCATTTTCAGATTTCCTACTTTAAACTGTCCTGCAATCACAGACCAAATTATGGCAAAATCATCTTCTTGAAGATGATTAAGGAGTTTTAAATATTGTAACAGCTGCTCTTGAGGCCACGGGGCACAAATTAATTCTAATTAGCCCACGGTGGGATGTATCATTGAGGTTTTTAAAACTCTCTGTTCTATAAGGTAGATATCCTATGTTTCTCAAGATGTCTTGCCATGTTAAAATCCACACAACACCACCTGGAGGGTGGTTCTTTAAATTGCCGGTCTGCTTTGTGATGTGTATCTCCAAAGCCTGCTGACAACTCAAAGCAGTTGAACATCTGCAGGGACCATATTACATAAATGTGTTGGCACCAGTGTCAGTTCTTCCCACGCATTCAAATGAAGCTGGTATGGCTGTACTGTATCTCCTTAATCAGCTTTGTCTGGCCATCTAGGTGATTTGTCTTTGGAAAGGAAGGCAGTTACTTAAGAATTTGTGGTACCTCACATATGGGCAAGGAAAGTGGGGTCGTAAGAAGCTGAGCAGGAGGAACGGAAGCTTGAAGAAGCTGGTGATTTAAGTTCCCTTCTGGAAGATGAGACCTACAGAATGTCTTCAGTATTGGGTCTCTTTCTGGAAACTAGTTTCAGGGTATGCAGGTTAAGTGAAAAATAGATGTAGTTTTCCTTTGAAGTGAACTTCTAGGCTGGTTTTTGGTCAATCTGTGTTGTTTTTCGTTTGGAAAAGCAAAGTAACTGATTTTGTGGGTAATACACGCTGCCTTGGTGTTGCCTAGAATATAGGCACGGCTCAGTAACAGAGCAGCGCTCCAGCAGCTGTATCTGTACTGACAAATGTAAACAACTCTAGTTGCAACTTGAATATTTTTTTACTGTCTCAGGATTTCCAAGTTCACCTAAGCTGGTTAAATTCTTTCCTTAAAAGTTAACTCTTGCGCAAGTGTGATACATTCATTATAATTTGCACATAGTATTGATTTAAATAACTTGACTTAAAAAATGCTTTGTGCGTCACACCAAATAAAAATTATTTTTGTATCCTATTGCTTTCGTTAAGTACAATAGACGAAGCATCATAATTATAGCTATTGCAATACATAAGTGTTTTGTTTCCAGGCTTTTGTTCATATTAGTGGAGGGCATTAAAGTTAAGAGAATGCCTTTTAATTTTTTTATTCAGCCCCTCTTTTTTCAGCCTTCATTTAAAGATAGCATGTTTCCCATAACTAAAGATATCAGATCAAATGCTCAGTACTTCTGTAACAGTGAACTTTTAGTGTTGTTCTGTTGGTGGAAAAAGAGGAAGTGAAAGTCTTATTTTAGTGTCTTTAAATTATAAACATTGGTAGATGTTGCGTCATAAGGGTGGGTGATTATTATGTCTTCAGGTGTTATGTGCTTTCTAAAATAGGTTTTTATCTTAGCTGTTAAATTATATTTATCAGAGTTATATAATGGTTATATTGGCATGGGTTGGTGCTTATTGGCATGGGTTGGTGCTATTCCTGAAAAGAGCCTCTTGATGGAGGATTTCTAAGAGAGTTTGAGGATCTGCTCTTTTGGGTATGGCTGGGGGACAGAAGGAGCCTCACCAGTTAATGCCCACATTTCTTCTGTAGTGTTACAAGAAACTTTTTGTGTGGGTTAATGATTTTGGTTCCATCAACAGACAGACTGTTCTTTTACCAGCATAATAACTTAATGGAAAGTCATCACACAGATCCATAGTTGGGCATCCTTGATACCTTAGAGACCTTGGTTGTGACATATGAATTAAGTTGCAGGCCGTTGAGCAGCAATCTAGGCTTGCAAAGAAAAAAATTGATGGCATACCTGAGGAAGATCCTGTAGGTCTAGGAGGCATCTAAATCTAGGTAGTGAGGATAGTTTTAGCTGGATACTGAAGATAGTTTTATCAATCTTGTTAAAGATTAAACTGTCTTTGTAGGTAGTGAATTAGCCTTTTGTATCAGCAGATATAATGGGACGTGCTAATTCTTTGATAATAATTTCAGAATTGATATGCCATTTAAATGGTATTATCGTTACTTGCTATTTGGAAAGCTTAAGATATGGATCTGTGTAATATTTGAAGTCATCCATTAGTTCTAGATACTGCTTTTCTTTCCTGATCTGATGATGCTTCGATGCTTTTAGTGCTGGATACTTTTTTGGTCCTCCCCTTCCTCCCAAATGTGTTTTGTTTTTTCGATGCTTTTAGTGCTGGATACTTTCTTGGTCCTCCCCTTCCTCCCAAACGTGTTTTTGGTTTTTTTTGTTCCCCGCCCCAGGAACATGGATTAATATCAGGTATGGCAGATGATTGTTAGCAGGACTATTTTTGTTTCAAGGGATGTCACTGGTATGATGTTGGTTTGGTCTGATGGAGTTTGACAACACCTACAGTTTAAAAAGAAAAGGAAAAAAAGGTCTCTTACCTGCATCGTTTCAGCAGAGGTACACATCAAGGAAATGAATCACCACGTATTCTGTTGGAGAAAGTGGTTAGGAATCTGAGGAGCCTTCTGCACACGTGTAGCAGGCTTTGACATGCACAGATGTAGTGCATACGTGTAGGTTGCTCCCATATTCATAAGCTCACTGCATCTGTTCTAGGCTTTATCGTAACCTTATCGTATCAAATAATCTCAGTGCCCGGCACGTGCACTGGCTTGCAGTTAGTTAACTGTCGGTTAAAGAAAAGCCCGTGGATGTTGTCTTCCCTTCTCTTAGGGTCCATGTGCTGTGTACATTTATGGATTCATGAATTCAGTCACTCCTTTTCTCCCATTCCGAGTTTGCAAAACGTTTGCTCATCTTATTTCAGGAGAGGTTGTTACACCTTGTTACAAGCCTGAGGTGGATTTCCCCAGCGTCCCATTCTTCTAAACTCTTGGTTAATGAACTGTCTTACTGTCAGGTTTCCTGAGCAGTTTGCAGACCTTGTTAAAATCGTTTCACTGCGGCTCGAAAACTAAAAGTTAAGAGCAGCTAAATAGCACTGTTGAACAGGTGGTTGTTTTTGGGCTTGAGGAACGTTCATGTATACTCTTCAGAAATTTGTAGGTTGGTTGTACTTTTGCTAGTGCAAGGAAAAAGTGGGAAGTGAAACCCACTGAAGTTGAAACTGAGCAAACAAACCTCTATCAAATAGATAACGTAACATGGGAGGGGAAGAAAACAACCCCAAATATAGTTCCTTGAAAGTTATATTTCTGTCTCAAAAATCAGTTCAGACCTTCTCCCCTCCTCCCACTTTTTCTGTCTCTTAGGTGCCAACAAAGATAAGCAGTTCTGATGTTTAGCTTTCTCACTTATTTTTAGTCTCACCTGAAGTGCAGCGGGAGGGTGTTCAGTTTTGTTGGGTTTCTTACATTTTACCCTTTTGTTTTGTATGTCTGAAATACTGGCAGTTATAGGAATCACCACCCTTTTAATTTTGAAAGAAGAATCTCAAACTGTTGCACACACAGATGTTACGGGGGAAAAAAAATTCAAAGTAATCCATCAAGTGAGTTTGTCAGGATATTTTAATTTTTCCCGGACATTTTTTACCATAAAATATAAGACACCTGGTTAGAGAATAACAGTGAAATTCCTCTTTTGTGGGGTTTGGGATGTAATTTATAGGGAGGAAGGGGTTGGGGGCTGATAAGTTCCTTGCTTAAATTTGTATATGGAATTTGATTTCATATGGAATGACTTCCATGAAAATATTGTGAGACTATCCAGCTAATCTCATCTGCCAGTGGAAAATAGTTTATGGTCTCTTCAGCTAGTTTTGTGGGGGATATTTTTGTCACTTTTATAACCTTGTGTTCAAATTTTTTACCTTCCAGATGTTTTTTTTTTTTAAAAAAAAAAGTGCTATAGTATTAATGTGAGAATGTACTGTTTTGATGCAAACTGAAATTTATCCTGAGTGTTTCACAGGTGTTTTTTATGCTGTTTTTTTAAACATAACCACATTTTTCTTTAATGCAGTAAGAGACTTGCCTTTCTAACCCTTGATGAGGTTACAGTTTCAAAGCTGTTTCTTGGTCTGTTCCAACATATGATAATAGATACCTACTTGCAAAAAAGTAAGAGGCAATGGAGTAGAAAACTTCAGGAAGCTCTGCATTTTTATGAGTTTATCCCGCTCCTTCTCAACATGTCTGGAATAAGGAAGGAGTGGAGAATACATACTGCCTTAGGGTAAGCCATGCCTGCTGGAAGGTGTGCAGCTGAAGGGCGGTGAGCCTCCTGTATCATGCATCCATGGTATGTGGGAGGCTGGAGCTAGGAAAAGGAGTTTAGCTTAGTAGTCGTACTTCTTCCTACTTCTCAAATGTTGAGTCTTGTCATATTGTTGTATTGAAACCTGTTTTGCAAAATCAGAGAATAAAAGGATTTAATGCCAATGGATTGAGGTGCAAAGTCAACGCCAGCCCTAGGTGTTGTACCCCACGCGTACGCACTGCAGCAGACGGCATAGCAGTCTCTCGGTTCAAGGTGATCTTGAAGTATTTACGATAGTAGTCTTGTACCAGTAAACACAAGCCATAACCTGACAATGAGAGACATCAGTCTTTCAGATAAACTGCCCTATACCTGTGGATTTTAAAACATTAAGCAATTATTTTTATTAAGCGAGGAAACCTAATTATAGCAATGTTTAGTCTCATTGTAATTATTGTAGAGGGGAGGCTCTGGATCACTCTGCTGTGCTCTTGTGGCTAACCTGTTCAAAGCTTTGTATAATGTTAAATTTTCAGGGTCAAAGGCATTTTGGCACGAACTGTGCACTTGAAAACTTATTCTCATTGCTAAGGACAGATTGCTTTACGGCTGACGCCCTGTCCACGCCTAGCCCCGATTACTCTACCGCTTACAACTCTAGTGGGCATTGGGTGTTGAACTAACCTGCCTAGAGAAAGCAACTTCAGACAAGTTCTAAACCCAGGACTTTTAAAGATTTTTATTGGACTTTTGGGTCTGTAGAGAATAGAAGCAGCCAATGAAGTATAGAATGTTCTGTTGTTCAGGGAAAAGTGTAAGTAGCTGCTCAATCAAGAAGGATAAAAGTGAATTGGTGTACATAAGTGTATTTTTTTTTTTTGGCATTGCAGTGCTTTCTGTAAAAAGTTGATTCTTGCTGGTTAAGAATGATTGCTTTAAATCTGGGCATTTGTTTCCAAATACAGCTTATATACCGAGTCTGTATATCCATATATAAACATTCACTGCTCGGGGTACATAACTGAAGTTCTAAAAACAGAAAGAAAAAGAAAACCTATCAAAAAATAGTAAGTTGAAGATGTTTTTAGTTTATATCTTAAAACAGCAGAAGTGGCCTTTGAGATTAATATAGTGTTGCAACTTCTTTGGGAAATTATGTGGGTAAAGTATGTTCTGACCCAATAGAACATAATAGTTTGGTTGTTTTGTTTTGTGGGTTTTTTTAATTGAAAGAAAACAAAAAACTGACATAAGTTTTATTCTCTCATGTATGTAATTCTGAAGAGAAATACAGCACTTAGGGAATACACATTTGGATTGCCTGTGCCAGCCATCTTTACGTCGATGCATTGTGAGGTTTTAATTCTAGCGTTTTCCAGAAAATCTGACTACTTTATTGCATAAACTGTACTTGCTTGTGTTGTGAGAAGTATTAAACCATGGATCGAGGATTGTGAGAATGGAGGATTGTGTGTACTTATAAGGAAATTAAATGTCACTCTGGAGAAAAAGATACTTCTCATTCTTCCATCTTGTAATTGCACATTAGTGCAGACATGTAAATCAATCTTTTCTTAGATCATGCTTGTATGCTTCTCATTTGTTAAGTGCTTGGTGTGAGATCTTGCAGCCTGGTTTGCCTTTCCTGCCCTCTCCCTACCCCCCACCCACTCCCATCAGAGGAGGAAGCTCAGGCCGGGGAGCTGTGCTTATATTAGGGCTGTATGTGGTTAAAAAATTGGAAGAATATGATTCTAGCAATCTTAAATTGGATGCCCAGAAGGACTGATGTTGGGGCTGTGATCTCTTTGAGCTGGGTTGGGGTTTTGAAGATGAACACTTGTGAAGCGCTCTGATATTTCTGAGTGCATTAGAGGAGCCACTGAGAAAATTAATTCTGCCTTCGGAGTTTGAGCACTTGGCAATACGTGAAGCCTCTTGCCCTTTCAGGACTTTCACTTTACTTTTTAAGTAAAGAGTTATGACTTAATTATGGGAGCAACAACCTATGTGCATAAATTGACTTGGGAGCTCTGTGGAAAACCAACGACTCTTGGTCTGTTAAAAACCAAAAAGTATGTGCTCTAAGAGAATTCACTTAAGACACACCAGTCCTCTTTTTTTAAATTTTTGGGGCCAAGGTCAAAATTAAAGACATCATAAGTGTGGATTATAAACAGCTGATTATATTGGCTAATTATTTTTTCCATGAATACCTTTTGGTGCAGGGTATTTTCCAAAACATCTGTGTCACTTGTCTAGGATGTCTGTGAAAGTTTCTTGAAAGAAATAAAAATGCTCATATCTCTTAAAGCAGAATGAAAATTCAGTGTTAAAATTTGGTCTATCATTTTCAGGGTTTGAAAAGTTTTTCCTGTTCACTGTTTGGAAAGCAAACGAAAGCAAGAGTTAGGCTTTTCACCAGTGACTTCCAGGGCGAGTTCGCGGGCATGGTATGCAATAGAACTTGTACCGGGCTGATGGGTCAGCCACAGTATGTGCTACCTTTCTTTTCCTGTTCTCCTACGTTATTATTTGGTGGGCTGTGATGCAAAAGAGGGGACGATGGGATGAGAGCGAGTTGTTTCGTTACACATGGAAAACTTTGGTTAGAGGCATGAGGACAGTTTGTAATTCTGTGTAGAAAGCAGTAAAGAGAAAGTTGGGTAATTGTGGTGGAGCGGGACTGATTTAAAGCAGGACTCTGCTGTGTATGTCACAGGTCAGCTCCTCATGTCACCCCCCAAAAAAACAGAGATCTTGAACTACAGGTGGGGTTGCTTTTCTTTGTTTTTTCTGGGTAAGTCTTTGGAGGTAGGCTCAGCGCTTCCAGTACTGTTCCCTTCAGGAGCAATGACATCCATATTCAGTAACTATTTTAAAGCAGAGAATGTTTTTAGTGGTTTTTATTATTCCTTTGTTCTGTTCTTTAGTTCTCCGTGCTCATCTATATTTCCATAAACCTTTAAATTCCTTCATAAGGTGAGAAAGGCTTTAATTATATTGAGGCTCGTGTCTGTCTTCCACCATATTTGGAGAAGTAACTGACAGCAGATCCTCCTTTCCCCCAGAGAGTGGGGCGAGCGATGCTGTACGCTTTTTGATCTGTAAACTCCCAGCTCTGACAGAGTGATGAGGAGCCTGGAATTAGGCTACAGTCATGCAAGTTACTCCGCTCTTTCTTTTCCCTCATTTTCCAAATGTGTTTTGGAGGTTGTTTATGTAGTTTAATTGTTTTGTCATTCTGCTTCTTTCCAAAATTCCCTGTATAAAATAAGATGGCTACATTCATAAAGAAACTATGGTCCAATATACTAGACTTTCCCCTTACTGCCTAAGTCATGTAACATTAATGAAATTGTGTCTTGGTATTCTTAGTTTGTTGCGCAGAGACAGCAAAAATTTAGTACTGGAGATGATCCTGTACCCAGCTGAAACGGCTTCTCACAGAACAATGGGGTGATTTGTGACGCCGAGTTTGAATACAAAATTGGATCTGGTACTAAGAATTTGTTTGATCTCTATGTACCTGAAACACCAAATGCTTTCAAATGTACTGAATGACTGCCCAGGGTTCTCAGTTAAAATGAAAGGTTTTAACAGTAGTTTCTGGGCAAACAGAGAATACTGCCAGTGGACTAAACCCAAGATTTCAAATAATAAATTCACCCAAAGTAGCTAACTGTTGCCTTAATTAGATATAGCTTCAAAGCGTATGCTAAGATTTTTCCACTACAGCTTTTCATCACTTCCACAAGTTCAGCATGCCCTATACAGATGCTTAATTTGTATGCTGGGCCCTGTGATAAAGCTATTTCTGTCGATGAGATTCCAAAATTATAGGCACTGATGTCAATGCAGATGAGGTTAGCCTAATTTGGTCAAGAGAGGGCTTTGCCATGCAAAATCTTCTTTACATGGGCACATAAAGGCCAGTGCCAAGACTGACAGGTGTCCAGTGGGTGGCAAGGAGCTTCAGAGATAAACATTCTTGTTGGTACTGCTACAATTCTTGCTTCTTTAAGAAGCAATTTAATAATTGTATGGCTTTTTTTCAGCATCTCTGCAGGATAACTAAGTAAAATGGAACTTACTTTTACAAATGTAAATCTTTTAAATCCTATTGAAATAACTTTTTCTATGCTAGATTGTTAAATCCAATTTCTGTTTGGTGTTAAGGCTTGACAATGAAAGTAGCGTCTTGTTACCTTCCAAAACGGAATATTAGATTCGGTGGTATGCTGCGGTGAAATCCCTGCAAGAAAAATTACTTGAAAATGGTTTATAATTGTTGGAGATCTTGGAACATAGTAAATGCGATTAAATGCACACTCGGGTTTAATGTGAAGTCTGTACAAGGATATTGTGTTTTTGGGAAGGCTGTAGAAGGATATTAGTTGTAGTTGAAGAAGTCCCTAGAATTTTTTTCCTACCAGCTTTCCATCTTTTTTCTGTGTCAATGTGTCAGCTGTGAAGTGTATAAAAAATGTATTAATCTATTAATAGAACACTTTCTTTATATATGCCTGTTTCCATATCTCCTTCCATGCTGCCCCCTAACAGGGGATTGCTGACATATGGAATTTTTTCCTGGGAATTTTTTATATTAGTTTTGAGCTTGTAATTCTTCTGTTCTTTTGTCAGCTCTCTCTTTCTTAGTGCTGATGTGTTAAAAAACCCCAGCCTTTTTTGTATATATAAAAAAAAAATCTTACGGTGACATCTCTGTAATAGAAGGCTGAACCTTTTCAGTGTATTTCAGTCTCAAGCACAGCAAGCTTTTTCAGTTTAACACCTGCAGACGTAAGCCATGCCAGTACTGAAAAGCTCTCTGTTACTAGGTCAGCTTTATCTAGTGGGTGAGATGCCGAAATAAATAGATTTGGGTTTCGATGAAGTCTTCGAAGGCATGGATTGCTGGCACCCACATGCTAACAGATTATTAATGGAAGGCAAAAATTACGTTTTACAAATGTGTAAATGTCTCTAAAGTATCAGTTTTGTGGGAAAATAGCTTTATTAACATTTATTAGCAAATTTTTAAAGCATTCACTGAAGAAATTTGCATCTGCTACAGGTCAGAGAAGGAGAATTTGGAAGCATCTAAGGCAGGGTTGTATCAGTAGCTCAATAAAATGCAAGGTGCGCAGCTGGCAATAATGCGCTGCAGCCCGGGAGGCGAGGGAAGGTGTTGCAGAGACAGGTTTTGAACTGTGGCATTTGGAAGGTGAGGGTTTTCAGCTTACCGTCTTATTAGAGACTTTCTGAGTTTAACCAGTTCAGCTGAAATTGGTCTGCTTAACCAGTTCAGTTGAAATTGGTCAGCTTAACCCTAATGGGCGTAGGTTTAATTAGTTCTTGGGAAAATGCATGGAAGACTACAAGCCTTTTTGGGTATGGTGCATGAGTTCATTCTAAAATAGATGTTTAGTGCAGATGAGTCTCCAGATAAATTTTCTCTGGAAAGAACATTGTAGCAGAAACTAACTCTGCTACTGGGTTTTTATTTATGAGCTTAAGATGTTAAGATTTTGGGGTGAAAGAAGTTGAATGTAGTTGGCCAATGTTACCTTTTTTTTATATTTTGGATACTATGTGTTGCTGCTTAGTTGTGCGCTTTGTGTTTTTGTGGAATGCTTGGGCATGGCCAATAATGACTCTCTTTGAATCTCTTTAATCTTTATAAACTCTGTGATGACTATTTAAGTTAATTATTATTTTCATTTGTAATTCCATCATATTATAAATAAAATACTACATTGATTTATGGATTTGACAGCAGATGGTGTGTAACCAGTTTCAGTTTGTCCTGTGTTGTTATTTGGTTATTTCAATGGAAATGCGCACAGAATAAGAAAACAACAGCTAGGCTTGATCTATTGCAGATGTTCTGTTGCCATCTCTGCTTAATTTATTAATGTGAAAGTTCTAGCTTTCCCCTTGCAATTGAATATTTTTGACAACATACTATTTTCATGTTTTTATATGATGGCTAGCAAGGAACCAGAAACACAGATGACTTTATTACTGCCTTTTTAATGTTTAGTATATTTTTGGAGCTTTAGCGTATGCTTGTTTGCCTAGGGAAATACTGAAATGTGTTTTCTTCTGTGGGACCAATCTTTTTAATTGGAAAATAATATCTAAAATCCGTGCATAAATACCTGCTTAAAATAAATGGAAGCTGTGTTGCCTGGGGAGTCTCAACAGATGACGATACAAAATTAAAAGTATAAACTACTCTTTAAATACTTCCTACAGAATGAAGTGTGTATGAGGGAAGGTTAAAAGCATCTTGTAGCAGTGCTGGGGTAGCAAAAACTTGATAGTCAAGAACCAGGCAGGCAGATGTTTCTGAGGCTTAGAGGGAGGTGAGCCCTCATGGTTATGGGATATTACCCATCACGGAGTCAAATAGAAGCGCTTAGGTCTTTTGATTCAATCTATTAATTTTTGATTGATTGCTTTTCATATCTGAATGAGAGAGAAGCCAGGGAGCAAGTCAAAAGCAGCAGCTCCTGCTGTACCCTGCCTCCATGCCTGTTAGCCTTCATTCACTGCACGGTGTTGCTCTCTTCTTTGGGCTCACGAGCTGGACAGACGTATCTGGAAATTCGTGCATTCAGCTGCTGTCTGGGAAGGCCCCAGTTTCTTCCTGTGCTCCCCCTTTCCACGCACGCTTCTAGGAGCTGTGGAGGGGAGCTACTCGTGTTCATACACGAACCAAAGTTATTGGAGAAGCTTCTCTCCAAGGAAAAGAGCTTAACCCTCAAATTTGGAGGAGAAACTTCTTATGTCTTTTGTGTCTTCTGTAGATAATTAATTTATGAAGAATCAGAAGATGCAACTACTGTGACTTAAATTTCTGTAACTTCCTTTTCTGGTGTTGTGATGTGTTGGCAATTTTGTGGTGATTTTCATTTAGGTTTCCAGGTAAAGATAAGACAGGCAGTAAGATAGACTTACACCATTCAAAGACTGTGCTTTAGAAACAAAATATGTTTTATTACGCAGTCTAAAGCATCGGTAGCCTTTCTTGTCACATATTACTGTTCATCTGTTTTCATTTACACAGACAGGTTACTTGCAATATGTGAAGCATGTGGGAACTGAAATGATTTATTTGCTTCCAATATACCATTCAGTCTTGGTGGAAGGTGCGTTTAATAATGAAGTATGGTATCTCAGAGCAGCTAAAACTCAACTTCTTGTACCTCACCTTCAGAACAGTCTATCTTGAGTGAATGGATTGCAGTCTGAGGCACCAGTGGTACTTTGTCATGTAACAACTCTACTAATTTTTAACTCTTCAAAAACATGGATGAAGGCATTCATAATGAACTCTAAAACCGGTTCAGTTTCAACTCTTCAGAGCAAGAGTTATGTGGTACAAACTGGCAAAGTGACCAGTGATCTAATTTAGGTCCTTTAAATGTATAATGCTATGTTCTTTGTAGAAACTCTGAAGTTTACTATGTGAAGTAAAACAAATCACCAGAAGATTAACTAAAGTTCATTATATAACAGAGGCACTGGGGGTATTCTATTGGCAAAAGAAGCATTTTAGAAAGAAATAATCGGTTACTGGATGTTTAATCTATGCAAGGAGATTAAAAACGCATTCTCATCCACGCCTCAACTAAGATACTGCAGTTTTGCCAAATCACTTTTTCAGTGTTTTACAGCCATTTCTATTAACCTGCAAAGCATGATATTGAGCGAATAAGATGAAAGATTAAAAACAGCCATCAGAAAAATGCAGTGTTTAAATCTTTGCCAAAGCAAGCACATTATTATAAACAAATCACATAAAATACAGAATACCTCTTACCCCTTCTGGAAATGCAGTGCACATAGGATGATCCAGATAGTTTTCTATTGCTGTGTTAGAGTACCTGATGAATGAGTGGTGGTATAGAATGTAGGTTTGTTGGCTTCCTTTAATTTGCTGAGATTGATTACTTTCATTTTAAGGGGCAGAGGTGGTTCATTCTTTTTCTATCTTATGGAAGACTGAAATGACATGTATAAAAATAAAAAGTGCCCTTTAAGGAAATGGGTAAATTCAGCCTTCTGGATCCGCATATATCCTTGGCTTTGGAAGTTCTTATTCTGGAGTTCTAAGCCCTTGGTTTGAGATCAACCTGTTTTTTGAGTTTAGTTGCAAGGAATTAACTAGTAATGATGACTTATATGCAGTAAAGAAGGGGAATTTTGCTAACTTTAATTTGTCGTATTTGCTTATTGCTTTCTAGCTGCTATGTAGCTTTATTTAAGCAGCTAGAATATTTGGAACCTTGTACCTTGTTGCAATGTAGGCTAACATGGCAAATGTTTTAAATAAACTGAATTGAAAGTAAAATGCTTAGATGACACTTTAAAGTGAGATTTCTTCAGAAGTAGCATTTGTAAAAGTTAGTTACTGTGTATGTGTATATGTTGTGAAATTCTAAGACTTGTTCTCAATATTGGTAAAACTAATGGTGTATTCCCCTATTTTCCTTGAGTGCCGTGTTTAGTGGTTGGGTTGGGCTGCAGCAATAGCTACCCACATTTCTTACAAGATTACTGCTCATGGATTACTATTTAATTATTCTTTGTGAGTGGAGTCTGCTGGGGAGATGATAGATAGATACACATGATAGATAATGAGACAGGGAGAAAAGATGGAAATGAGTTCAGAACTGTGGATTTTTTTCACTATGCTGATGAATTGGTAAATGCTGGGCTTATTCCTCTGCTGTCTTTACATGCTGTTAATATAAATACATTGGGGTTCCCTGATCGGTCCATACGAGCCCTGCGCCAGGCAGAAATGCGTCCTAGAAATCAGTTTGCCACAAACCACTGTTCTGTGCCTGTTCTGGGAGGGGGTGTTTGAAGGGCAAAGGAGAGACTCCACAGAGACCTCATTTCTGGGCCAGGAGTACAAGTGCATGCATGCGAAATTGGGTCATTCTGGAAAGTAGGAGTGATTAGCAACAGGCCTCGAACTTCTGCATAAAAACTCACATGGTGATGGAGGTCCGGGAGGCCCTGATGCATTTAAACAGGAGAATCCTATGAGACCAAATAATGTCTGTGAAATATGGTGCTGTTGCTTCAACTCTGGATTTCCTGTAGGTGTTACTGAGATGTTTTTTTGAGGGAGTATTTGAAGACACTTCTGTAGATAGAGTAGCTATGGAGGTTTGTAGGGCAACACTGAGTCATTCTTCAGGACTGCTGAAAATTATTAAAAAAAAAAAAGGATAGGAACAGATGGGTATTTAGAAATGTACAAGTAAAGCTGGGAACTTGTACTTGGTACTTCACACAACAGACTACACTAATAGGAAATAATGAGTTTTCATGTGGAGCCTTGCGGAGCTCTAGGAGCGTATATGGAAATAATTGGATCCTTGCAGCTCGCGGTGGCATATTAATGGGACGCTACTTTGAATCATTAGGAGCTGGTCCCATGTGATGCCAGTTTCACAATGAGAGCAAACTGGTATCTTTAACAAATTCCTTGGTGTGGAATCTTTGTAATAACTGTTGTAAGACCCCGGGTGCTTTCTGCTCTATTGATAATGAATTCTTGTCTTATATGGAATTACACAGAAAGGTTTACTTAGCAAATGCAAAAATTGTACCAAAACGTGCCCTTGACTGCTTAGATGCATCTACAGTGCCAGATACCATTAAGTTTGCATTGCAGTCATTGGGATATTTATGTTTCTTTGTTTGGAAACAGTAAGAGTACTTGCACATTTGAGCTGATGGTAAGTACAGAGGAACTAGATAATGACTTGTATGCTATATTTGAGTGTTAAGTACTGGAAATCTTGCCTTATCAAACATAGTATCTCTGCATGCATTGGGAAAATAATTTTAGAAGAACTGAAAAAGAATCTGCTAAAAAGCAGGGAAGAAAAAGAGAATAAAGAATACTAAACAGCCATAGGAACCTCCGTGATTTAAAAAAAAAAAAAATTGCAATATATCATACCTGTTCTTTTTAGAGTGCTCGTTCTTTTCAAGGTGAAGCTGAGACTAGTGGTGGTGTCCACGGCCCAAGGGTCACTGATAGTGCTCCCAGAACTTAGGTAGTACAGTAGGTAGTAAGTTATCACACATAGGGAATTTAGTGTTATCTTATTTTAAGAAGTCTTGTACCTGAGGCTTTACCATTCTTGCTAATGACTTTGAATAATGTCTTTCATATATTTGTAAAACCTAATCTATTTCACCTTCACCTTAGAATTGTTAATGGTGTTATTCAAGGCAGTATTTCCCCAGAAGTGACACTTTAGCTTCTTTGTTGATTTCTCATACAAACCAGGTCACTTCCAGGTCTTCCTTTGTCCCTAGATTTGGAATCATATTTCTGAAACAGTCTTTCCCTTTTCAAGCCATAGTTAAAATAAATAATGCTGTAGAGAGATGCTTAACAGAGAGGCAAATAATTTATTTCTGTGTTCTGGTATTAAAACTTATGCATGAGACAATAGTTTTAAGGAAAACTGTCAGTAAGAAAAGGGTAACTAATTAAACCATTTACTATTGGAAGACGAAAGAGGAAAGGGCAATTACTTTGTGTCACTAGGCTTTCTAAGATAATGTGTGTCTGATATCAATGGAAGAAAGGCTTGCTCCAGGCACCTGGGATAAGACCATCCACACACTCCAAGAACATCTTCATGTGTTTCGAAACAGGAAAACAGAGAAGGCTGATCAGGGATTGCAAATAGTGGTGACGGAGAGAAATGCTTGATCTTACAAAGAGTGTGAGGCTGTCTTTGTGGTAGAGTTTTATTTGGAGGAGAGTTCAGTCTTGGAGTAAATCACCCTATTGTCCCTGTTTATCATGCCTATTTTGTTTGTTTTCCAGAGTGGCTTTGGTATGTGCTAACTAGGCTCCTTTCAAAAGAAACTAAGCCATTCCACTCCTTGCACCACATGTACTCTAATCCTTGATACGGTTGTAGAGATTTGGCCAGTTATTGGTCACTTTTGGCGGTATTGAACCTCCTGTGGTAGGGTCCGGTCTAGGAAGTCTGAGTAAATATGACCTCCAAAAAAACCCTCCTGGGCTTCATACAGAATCATAGAATCATTTAGGTTGGAAAAGATCCATAACATCATCAGGTCCAATGGTTAACCTAACACTGCCAAGTCCACCACTAAACCATGTCCCAAAGCACCACATCTATGCCTACATCTACATCTATGTCTTTGAAATACCTTCAGGGATGACGACTCCAACACTTCCCTTGGCAGCCCAGTCATAGTTCCTGACAACCCTTGCGGTGAAGAAAGTTTTCCTAATATCCGATCTAAATCTCCACGGGTGCAACTCGAGGTCATTTCCTCTTGTCCTGTCACTTCTCACTTGGGAGAGGAGACCAACACCCACCTCTCTGCAACCTCCCTTTAGGTAGTTGCAGAGAGCGATCAGGTCTCCCTGAGCCTCCTCTTCTCCAGGCTAAACAACCCCAGTTCCCTCAGCTGCTCCTCACAGGACTTGTGCTCCAGACCCTTCTTCAGCTCCGTTGCCCTTCTCTGGACACGCTCCAGCACCTCAGTGTCTGTCTCGCAGTGAGGGGCCCAAAACTGAACACGGCGTTTGAGCTGCGGCCTCACCAGTGCCCAGTACAGGGGGCAGTCACTTCCATCGTCCTGCTGGTCACACAGTTCCTGACGCAGGCCGGGATGCCGTTGGCCTTCTTGGCCACGCTGCTGGCTCATATCCCGCCAGCTGTCAACCAACACCCCCAGGTCTTTTTCTGCTGTGCAGCTTTCCAGGCACTTGTCCCCAGGTGTCACGTGGGGCTGTTGTGACCCAAGCGTAGGACCCAGCACTTGGCCTTGTTGAACCTCACACTGTTGGCCTCAGCCCATTGATCTGGCCTGTGCATATCTCTCTGCAGATACAGATCCCTCTGTATATATAGTATAGGTGTAAAGACCTCAGCAGCAGCTGTGTTTTGATCTGCTAATGCAGATGTAGCCCAATACCATTTATTGTGGTGGTATTTTTTTTTGTAGTAACTTCAGACTGGTGATGACTAATTGTCAGAGTGCCTTAACCTTACCGACTGTTTGGAGTTGGCAGTGTTTTTAAATCTATCTCTGTGACAGTTTGCATTTTGAGTGGAACTTGACAGATCTGTAGATAAGCACTTTACTCGCTAACTGAGGTACCAAAAGGTCCATTGTGAATGTTCTTGCCTTTTTTTTTGTCTGACTGGTTTTCAGGGGCGTGGGGAGGGGAGAGAGCAGAAGATATATGTTTGGTATGTAATGGTGCTAGAGTAACCCTGGTACCAAAATCATGTCCGCACAAATATTAGGAATCATCTTATAAAATAACGAAGAGCCTTATCCTTGTTACTGAGCCTTCTCCTTCATTCAGTAAAAATCCATTGTGGTATGTGTCCCCTTTTCATGTGGATAGGAGGAAATTCGTTTCTTAGTGCTAAAGTTACTCCTTTGGTAATCTGTGCTCACTTTTGTATCTTGTGCACATATGAGAATTTGCAATATGATCTTATAATAAAAAATTCAATTATAGGAAGAGCAAAATCTTCATATAATTTCCTTTTCAATTAAGCAACCTCACCTTTTTAAACTCCACAGTATCCCCCCTGACTCTGTTCCTTTTTTCCCCTCTGTGGTTACTTTTTTCCCAAACTATTTGAGATTTCTTTGTATTTCTGAAACGAAACCTTTCTGTCAGCTTAAAATGGCAAAAGTTTAAAGTGCCCCTCAAAGCTCCACCACATATATAGGACTGCTTGGCTGCGTAATCGGTGCTCTTGGAGGAAGTTGGTCTGCTTTCCAACCCTGGGAAGTGCCGGGGCGGGAGAGGGGGATTGCAGGCAAGTTCAGCCCTTGGAGCAATGAACCGAAGCAACATGCCGGTTCAGGCATGAGTGTGTGTGGCTGGAAAGGCAGTATGAAGGGTGGCTTGGTGTTCAGTGGACAAAAGAGATTAGAGAACTGTGATTGGTTTCAACAGTTGTGTACTCAGTGCACTAACTTGCTTTCATTGACAGTATTTATAGTAAGTCACTATAAAAGCGGCCTTGAAATAAGTTTTGGAGTTTGGCTCATAGCAGCTCTCCGGGCAGAGATGAAAGGAACTTGTTTGGTATCGGCTACAGTGAAACCTGATGGAAACTGGCTCCTCATAGCATTTAAAAGCAAGGCAGTATCCTGAATTGGCTCAGGTGGTGCAAGTACTGGAGGCTGATTCTATAGTCTAGCAGGGTTAGAATATGTGTTATAAAAGCACCTTATCATCGTTTTTCGTTTCCTTTAGTGTTTCTGTAGGAAATGTAGTAAGGTTTTACTGTTTGTCGCGTCCTCTGGTCGTAACAGTGTCTGAGCGTGGAGCTGGCAGTGAGAGGGAGCAGGCTCACGCGGGGCGAATTGCTGGGCCGTCAGGTGACGGCAGCCTTGGTGCAGCTGTCGGCAGCGCCCGCCTGCCCGCCTTCTGCCTCACCGCTGCTTCCCGGGCCCTGGGACTCTCACGCAGCTTTCAGCGCTGGCCGGGATCGGGGAGGAGATTATGCTTCAGGTCATCAGGGTGATCCAATGGGAATTGCATTGATCTGGTGTTTAGGTCTGATCCTTATCAGATGGATTACTTCTAAGGTAGGCCATTTTATTATTCTGTTTTGACTAACTGGGTTTATTAGTAGCCTGAGAGAAAACAAGTCATTAAGAACTTCGGGTACTTAGTTTTCTTTTTTCTAACCTAATCTGTTTTGGAAACACATCATTCGTCATTTAGGATTGTGTTTCTTAAGTGTTCCTACATGATTTTGTAGCTCTCGACTTTTGCCTGCCTTGAAGTGGGAAGAGTGTGTTTGTAGCAGTGCCAGTTAGGAGTCGGGGAAGAGGGATCTGAAATAGCTTCTGAATGGCAGGGGCTTGCTTGCCCCCTTTGCTCACAGCGCTTCAGTTTTATAGCGCTGTAAGGGTTTCGTGAAAATAAGGAAAAATAATTTTAGACATAGTGAGAATAATACAAATGAGCGTGTTTTGCTTCCTGAACAGGATATCCTTTTTGTATTGTTGATTTCAGGGTTACAGTAGTGGAAATACCCGTTCTGTTTGCTTAGGTGAAATACCAGCTCCTTCACTTGCTTTGTGGCCTTTCCATTTGAGGTGCTTGTGCCTTGAAAAGTGTGTGCTCGTGTTAGAGAAAATCAGGAGTTCCCACTCTCTCTCTCTCTCTCATTCTAAAGGACGTCAGTGTTCCCGTAATGTATTCTGTGATAGTAAATGTAGGTGGGATTGGTGCCTGGAGATGAGACCAGGCTCTTCTCAGCATAGCTTGCTGCTTAACCTGGAATTAACTCCAAAAGGAGGAATAAATTTAAGTTCAGGATTTTGAAGGAGGACCAGAATTATTGGAGAGAATGAGAGGAAAATGAAAGAGAAAAGCCACTGGAGTTCATGCATTTATATAGAGATTTTTAAAAAATAATATACAATTTTAACATTTTTGTACAATTAGCATGAGAATCTGAGCAAACATGAATATGAACTTGCTGTGGAAAAAAGCTTTGCCAGGTATCTGTGCATGTACATTGCCAATAACACAGTTCTAAATTTATTAAAACCAAAACTGGTCAGGCTTAGTTGCTGGCACTTGTGATAACTTTTGTCACATCAAGGAAGAGACCAGGATACCCTAATGGATGTTCACTTGTGACTCAAGACAGATTCTAAATGTCAAAGTTTTACAGCATGCTAGTCTAGTAAGTCATCTGCAGTTTACTGGTATGCTATTGAATTGCTGGTTTTCTGAAACTTGACATAAAAAAACCTGCTTAGTTATGTCTGTAATTCAGTTTGGTCAAAGATTGTGTTAAGGTGGGAAAAATAGGAATTCTGGGTAGCTGATGTAATACAGTTAAGCATAAAACCTGTTATTCGTGGTTTTTCTTTGTCATGGTTTAACCTCAGCCAGCAACCAAGCTCCACACAACTGCTTGCCCGCTCTCCCTGCAGTGGAATGTGGGAGGGAATTGGAAGGGTAAAAGTGAGAAAACTCATGGGTTGAGGTAAGACAGTTTAGTAGGTAAAGGCAAAGCCATGCACTCAAGCAAAGCAGACCAAGGAATTCATTACCTGCTTCCCATCGGCAGGCAGGTGCTCAGCCATCCCCAGGAAAGCAGGGCTCCGTCACACGTAATGGTTACTTGGGAAGACAAACACCATCACTCTGCCCGCCCGCCCCTTCCTCCTTCTTCCCCCAGCTTTCTATGCTGCCCATGATGTCATATGGTGTGGAACATCCCTTTGGTCAGTTGGGCTCAGCTGTCCCAGCTGTGTCCCCTCCCAGCTTCTTGTGAAGCCCCAGCCTGTTCGCTGGTGGGAGCGGCCCGGATGAAAGAAGAAAAGGCCTTGGCTTTGTGTAAGCACTGCTCAGCAGTAATTAAAACATCCTTGTGTTATCAGTGCTGTTTTCAGCACAAAACATAGCCCCATACCCCAGCTCCTGTGAAAAAAATTAACTCTATCCCAGCCAAAACCAGTACATTTCTAAAGAATTTTTTTTGTGTTCATCCAATTATCCTATTTCACTCTTGGTTTTGAGTCCTTCTGCCATTCTGACTTAGCCTCTAAAGGTATAGTACCCCTGCCTGTTTCTGTCCTCACTTAAGTAATTTATGCTGCTTTTGACTATGCTTTCTTTTCTGATCAATCTTCGATCTTTTGTTTTGTATGGGGTTTTTTTTGTTAAATCTTGAAGTACTTATGTTGATTAAAAATGTGGGTAAATCTTATTATACCACATGATATACATCTAAGGTGTATAAGAGAAGAAACCTTACAGATGCTTGTTAGATGTAGTTATCGACAGTGTTGATAGCTATCACTCAACCAATAACGAAGTTTATAAATGCTTGCCATCCATCTTGGGAGATGATGATGTGGAATAGTTTTATATGGAAGAAAATAGTAAAATTACCACATTCAGTGGCAGTTGAAGGGGGGTGTGTGTATTATTGCTGATTGGTATTGCCTTCTTGAAATTAAATACATTTTCTTATCACTGGTTTGATAGACTTTCCAAATCTTGCTTTAAAAAACAGTGAAATACTTAAAAAATAATAGAAGGACAGTGTTGCAGTGGCTTGTCTGAGTTCAACGACAGCTACTTAAGTGCTTTGAAAGAACATTTTCCAGGGCTTTAGTGAGTAAAATCTTGGTGTTATCTTGTGGAAAACTGTAGATCTTACATTAGTATGGAACTTTGAATTACTGAAATGATTCTGAGAATTAGGATAAATGGCAGCCTCACTTTTGAAATCCAGTAATAGTTGGAGAAATCTGGTCTAATTAGTTTGTCATTCTAAGGACTTGTAGTTGATAAACTGTCTTAGAATCTGTAGTAGTTTCCAAGTGTGTATATTTGAGGCAGTGTAACCAGTAAATTGCAGTTGCCATGATATAACAACTTCTCCAAACTTGTTAACAATTTCTGTAAACAATCCTCTTATTGTTGGGCAGAAAAGCCAAGTAGGTAAAATAACACCTGACTGTGGTGCTGCCCTGGCTTTTCCTTGCCAGCTTCTGAATAAAGAACCGAGTCGCAAAATGTTCTGTACTCCATCAAAAAGCATAGAGAGTCCCTTCTGATGGGATGTATGGAGTTTTGGAGGTCAATAGCTCTACTGGTTTGTTTCTACACTTAGAGTGAGACCAGCAGTTGTTTCGTTTGACAGCCCAAAAGCTGGCTAGCTGGCACTTGCCAAAATGATGTGCCCAACAGTGATGCTGGTGCTCTGCTCTGAACTGGATTGGGAAGTCCTTGTGATAAAACTTGACACATCAGTGGAAAAGTGTTTGGCACAAACAGCAGCAGGTGCTTCAAGTGTTACATGCATGTGCTGTACTCCATAGCATCCCTCAAGTGTTTTCCCTTTGAAGATCCAGCTGTGTGCTGGTTTGGCATGCCATTCCTGTTCCATGGCCTCTAATGACTTCCTACACTCTTGTGGAAAGATTTTCCAAAATACCTGACTTAAATCTATCTCTTGGTAGATACTCCCTTCACTTAATTTTTGTGGAGTCCTTGTAAAACTGTTGTTCTTAAAGGATTAATGGATCTTCTACTTCAGTGTGACCTTTTTCCATTCACTTTCTATGAAGATGTGATAAGAGAGGGGAGAAATGAAAACTTTTTCTTCCAGAGGGCAATACAATAAGAAAAAATGACACTCCAATATGAAACTCAAGTTATAAGGTGAGGTTTTCGAAGTGGGAGTCCAGTGTAAAGAATCCTTCCCAGTCATCTTTCTGACACTTGCTTTCACTGCTGAAGCAAAGCAGTCCACCCAGTTCGGGTGGCTGTGCTCATGCCTGGAAAGGAGCAGAGTGGTTAAGAACCTCACCTAATCATTTGAGGAATTTGTTGAGTCACTTGGAGTTCAGCAGATATTCCCACTGCACCAAATTGTCCTTGTGCTTGAAAAGGTAACCTGCCTAAAGAAACTGGGGTTGTCTTCAGTTTGAGAACTACCTACCTGTTGGAATGATGCTTATTTGTTAGACGTGAGTACGGAAGGGCAAGGAGTTCAGTATGCTTTACGGATGTTAACAGGTAGACCAAAGATGTGGCAGAGATCTAGAAATAAAGTTTTTATGCTAAATGAGTTAAAAGTATTAACAATAATGTGGTATTCTGAAGTGCCAGGAGTCGAGCTGTGTCCGTGATGCTGTAGCCAAGGTCTGTGTCATAGAATTACAGAATGGTTTGGGTTGGAAGGGGCCTTAAAGACCATCTAGTTCCACCCCCCCTGCCATGGGCAGGGACACCTTCCACTAGACCAGGTTGCTCAAAGCCTCATCCAGCCTGGCCTTGAGCACTTCCAGGGATGGGGCATCCACAGCTTCTCTGGGCAACCTGTTCCAGTGCCTCACCACCCTCTCTGGGAAGAACTTCTTCCTGATATCCAATCTAAACCTCCCCACTTTCAATTTAAACCCATTCCCCCTTGTCCTGTCACTACAGGCCCTTGTAAAAAGTCCCCCCCAGCTTCCCTGTAGCCCCTTCAGATACTGGAAAGGTCTCCCCGGAGCCTTCTCTTCTCCAGGCTGAACAAGCCCAACTCTCTCAGCCTGTCCCCATAGCAGAGGGGCTCCAGCCCTCTGAGCATCTTCGTGGCCTCCTCTGGACTCGCTCCAACCGGTCTATATCCTTCCTACGTTGTAGGTAGGCTGATGCCGTGTATGCTACAATTTTTTTTGATTTTTGATTAGCAGTGAGGGAGGTGGTATTTTTGCAGGTCACTAAGGGTAGAATCCTGGCCATTAAATTGCTCGTACTGTTGGGTGATTTATGGAAACTTTAGTTCTTCAAGACTCATTTGCCTTTCTGCTTCCAAATCTGCCGTACATAACAGCTCACATCTCAGTAGAAGTTGAGGCATTAAATCTGGTCTTTTTCTTTACTGGATTTAAAAAGTGGAATCTGGGCAGAGTATCTTGAAGAGCCACAAGCAGGGTAGATTAAATTACTAAAAAAAAAAAAAAGAAAAACCAATTAAAAAAAGAAAAAAGTAATGTAGGGGGTGGTATAACTCATATGCTGACAGTATTATTTGAAGTGGGAAAATAGGGGATATACCTCAACCTGTGGTACGTAGTCGGTTACCGATTTGAATCATGAGATGACGCAAAGCAATCAGTGGCTGGATGAGCGTATTATTTAATTTACTTACATATCACAAGTTGCTAAAAGTCTCCCTACTGTTAGCTCCCTCCTCTGTCTCTGGCTGCCCACTGCAGTGCTCCGAACTATCTGTACTCACTTATTTGCCTAGTCTAAAGGTACGAGGTCTGACCACTCATGACCCACCCTGAATGTGTCCCTTGGTGGAACCTGCTAATAAGTGTTTTCCACTTCCCTATTTTATTTAAGAAATTTCAATGAATGAAATACTTTAGGACCTCTACCCTTTTAGTAAAATTAGATGAAATTGACCTACTACTTTTGAATTAGTAAGGTTTACACAATCAGTTGTCTCTTTTTTTCCTTAGGTAACTGAACTTTGAAAGGTAATTTTAAAAGGATTTGATTGTTTAAAGATTCCTACGAGATCTTTCAGAGTCCTTGCAGAACAAAATCACTTGGTATAATCAATTGGTTTGTTTTTAATCATATACTTTGTGTTTGATATCGTACATGGATGTACTACTTTATCTAGCAAGTAATACTTTTAGATTTCAGAAAGCAAGATGCTTGATATTCTGGAATATCGAAAGGATTTATTTTTCAGTGAATTTTTACGCATTGTTTTCCTTCGCAGAGACTACTGCTCCAGTTGGGCATGGTGGTTCTAGCTGCATGTATGCTTAGCGTTCTCCTGTATTAGATTACAGAACGGTACTGGACATGTCCAGATATCTGTGATAGACAGGTGCAAATTGCAAGTTAGGACTAAATTACATCACTGATTGTGACTAGTCAGTGATGTGAAATGTTGCAGGCTACTGAAAATACATTTAGCTGAGATTTACTGAAATTCAAAGGTAGGTTATATGAAGAAACTTGAAAAATAGTAGGAAATCAGCATAATTTTCTGGCTGATGAGATTCATTGCTGCCTTTCCTATCAGGACAATCGCATTGCTGTGAGAAATGCTGTACAAACATATTTCAAGGGAAGGATTATTTGCATGGTTTATGATATGCTGAGGAAATAGAGAATAAAAGCTAAGACAGCATAAAAGTGCTGTATCAGGAATTCTTCCTTGCGGTCTTTACAACAGCTACTACAGTTGGAACTCCTTTGGAGCTAGGTCTTTGGTCATTCCTGTAATTAAGCTTACCTTTGGAAAAACCTTTCTGACTGCAGGTGTAAGGTTGGTGTTTTGTTTTTTTTTTTTTTTCCTTGTTTTAACATGAAAAATACTAAAACAATTAAGAGTAACTTCTAAGTTGGGCATCAACACATCAGTTGTACCAATCATGCTGGTGGAGGTTATTAATCTTTGGTCTATCTTTTTGAACGTGTACATTTTCAGGTGGTTGTGTGTCCCTGGTGTAGTGGTGTTCATGCTACGTGGAAAAAAAAACTATTGGTGTCTGTGTTCAGCAGTTCTCAAAGGGTTATGATAACCTTTTGTGACACCAAGGACTTCACTGTCTTCCATGTAAATAACAACTGTGTTGGACAGGGAAAGGTCATGGGAGTTTTTAACAACAAAATCTTATTTCTTTTAAAGAACAAGAGTTGTCAGCTGGAAAAATTGAAGTCTGATTGTGAAGGCAATCCTCTGATCCTAGGGTTAAGTAAAAACGTTAATGAAGGCCCTAGGATGACAAGTGGTGAAAGATGGTGAAAACCCAGTAAAGGCAAGGCATGAGTCTGGGTGCTAGGTGGTGCTGAGCTTTTGACGACTATGTGATGACAATGTTGTTTAACGATGGGAACATTTTTCCAGTTCTTAGCTACTAGAGGACCAGTTTGCCACACTTGTGGGAGACTTCCTGGGCTATAGCTATTACCGCATTAGCTGAATATGTATGGAACCTACATATTTTGGGTAGGTAAGAAATACAGCCTATATGGGAGTATCTCAATGTTGTGCACGGATAGCTTGATGACTCCTTTAGACTTTTCATCATCAAACGTGAAATACAACTTGCTTGTTTTCTCTAAAATACCTCTATGTATTACATCCTGCTTCAGTGGTACCTTGATTTGACTACAGAAAGTACTGTGTGGAATGAAAAATGATTCTGCCCTTGCAGAATATGGGTTGAATTCCTATGAGTGCAGTAATGGTGTAATTTGAGTTTTTAGTTCTTGTTTTAAAACTACTTTTATCTTTGAAAGCTGGAAATACCCCATAGGTGAAAGTAAGTAAATGAGTAGACCAGGAACTTCAAGTATTTATTTTTAGTATTACACTCTGGAAGTCTGAGGAGCACATTTTGTTGTGTTTGCTTAAACTTGTCCTGGATCCTTTTTTGCTGTGAGGAATGACTGATGATCATCTGGAAAGAAATTTAGGGGGGATATTTTTTCCAAACTCTGGTCCTGTTTTTCATAATCTCTTCACTGCTGATTCTTGTTCTTCCTTTGCTCCCACCTAGAACCAAATTTTTGTCTGTGTGTGTATATATATATTTCTTTTTTTGGAAGAGGTGTGTTCAAATTTCCAAAGTTAATTTTGGGAGTTGAATTGGCAATGGACAATTGATACTTCATTTTCATTGCAGTTAAAACATGATTCGGTTCTAATTTGCATAAAATATACCTTTTTTTTTCCTTTCAGAGACGTGGAGCAATTTCCTATGACAGCTCTGATCAGACTGCGTTGTACATTCGTATGCTAGGTAAGCATACCAGTTTCTATATTGCAAAGTTCTAATGTTTATGATTGATTTAACATCATTATTTTTTTTATATTTGTGTGTTGAAATTTTAAACTTACTGGTTCCTTTCTTCTGGATAATATTCTGGTTAGATTCTTCAGAAGAGTTTGGGTTGTTTTGTGTTGACTTGGGGTTTTTGGTTGTTCGCCTTTATTTTTTTCTTCTGAGTTAATCATTGTATCAGATGTTTTACTCGTATATTAAAAAAATGTTCTAATTAATGTAATGGGTTTGGTAGAAATTGAGTTTTCCAGCTGACTTATGACTGATCGTCATCTCTGTATTAGAATTTATCACCTCTGCATGGTATCCTTCTGGTTAAAACTGTAGCTTAGAGAACATTTATGTGAGTTACCATACACTTGTGAAACTTAAGTGGTGAGGCTATGAAATGCTCAAGGTGTTCTTAAAATGATATGATTTTAAACAATACCTCTGTCTCTAATCCTAGAAGATGACTTGAGAAGGGAAAGGACGTATGACAGGGCCAGTAGTGTAGTCAACTTACTGAAGAATGTGTCCAGAGCAGCAACTAGATAAAGGGTAAAGCTGAATTAAAATGAAAGAACAGTACTGGGAAGGGCAAGCTTTTGGGGGAGACCCTCTGTGACAGTGCACAGAAGAAGGAGTTGAGGTCAGTCTTTGGGAGGAGAAAAAATGCTCTTGCAGATCTGGCTGCAGGATTCAGAGTTTCCCACACCTCTTCTGGAGGATGCTGGTGGTGCAGATGGCATGGGGACTGTATATCCTCCAAGTCTGTTTCGCTGCAGAAGTATGCCACTTAAATTAAGCCATCTTGAGCTGTGATTTTTGTGTTGAAATGGACTATGAATGCTTGCATGATGTCTCGCATGGCTCGATGAACATCAACAGCAAGTGGTTATAAATTCTTGACTGGCTCCAACTAAATCAGACAGTATGTGTCTTTTCATGCCCTGAGTCTTTTCAAATTAGTTGTATATTGTACATATTAAAGTCCCCAGAAATTCATAACTGCGTTGTCTGTGAATTTAAAGTTTAAAGCTACATGCATGTCTAATAGTGTGTGTGGATATCTATGAATTTATAGTCATAACCTACATATGTAGGCATACTAGTGTATTACCTATAAATACAATTTTGGCTTAGCATCTCAGTATTTTTCTTTAATTATTTTGATTTAAGTTTATGAAGTGGTTTATACTCTCTCACTGTCTACTGAGGGATTTTTGATAAGAGAATGTAATTACTTTGGAGACTTGTTCAGAAAAGGAGGACAAGATGCTGGCTTCTAAATGTTTATTGAAAAAGCTTCTGGGTTTTTGTTGTAGTTGTTGGGAATAGTTATTTTAACTCTTGAAAATGGAATAAACCTATTTCATATTTAATCATCCTTTTTGCATGATGAACACTAGAATTCTTCAAAATGTAATTTTTTTTTTCCTGCCTTACTCGTAAGAATCTGAAAGTAAATTCAGGCCTGAGGTAGTTTTGTTTCCTTGATTTTGTGATACTACTTTTAAAAACAATTTATTTTGTGCTACGATGAGAAAATACAATTTTTTTCCACTTCAAAACCCTACAAATTGAGTACTTTTAATTCCACAACAGGGGAAATGTGTATTAATTTATTAAAAAAATGCACTGATATGCTTGAATTAAAACCAGACTTATGCCTGCAGTACCTTTTATCTTTTTAAAATTAATCTGCTAGTGACAGAAACTCAGCTTATAAGAAAATTATTCTTAATTGCTGGGAGAATCATCTGATTTCTTTTGCTACTTTGGAAGTTTAACTGTATCATTAAGTAGTTAGGCCCATCATTTCTGCAGAAGGGTTTGTGATAATGCTCAAGTAAACCCAGAGGAAAGCAAAGCATGACTTCCTGTGGCTGTTGGTATATACACCCGAACTGGGGGGAAAATCTCATTTGTTCTGCAGTCTTGGAAAGCAAACAAAAACTTACTCATTGGATTTTTGAATCGGTATGTCAAATTTGTATTACTGTCTCACTTGTTGGTGATCACTCTGTTTTCCCAAATGTTACGTACACTATACTGTACAATTAGCAACTGTTTACAGATTTATTACTGTTGTACTTGTAAATGGACTGTAAAAAACCAGCCTGAAAGCTGAACAGTTGGACACATCGGCATGTAGAAACATTCATATCGGAGTAGATTAAAGTATTAATGTTTTTCAATTAGAATTTGTTGCAAGAAATGTGAAGGTACTGCATTTACATTACAGTTTTGAGTGTGGGTGGGTTTTTTTAATTTATCTTAGTACACTTCAGCAGAGTAAGCTGTAAGGAATCCTCAGCTGTAACAGCGGGAAGTTAGGCACAGTCATGAGAGGTTTTGCCTTTTACTTGGTTGGTTGTTATTCCAAACAGACCATATTTACTAAACTGTACCTGGATAAAGTGTTTACTTTAGCAGACCAAAAATACAAAGCTAAGGGTATCTAGGACATCTCCCTTTGTGTCTCTTTAGTTGTGCAAGCCATAGAGTTGTTTGCTTTAATGTGTTTAGGCTGTCTAATGGCAATCCAGTGGAAATCAATTTGCACCAAGTAAATAGAAGTTCCTGTGGTATGGCAGTGTTTCCAGGTTTAATTTAAAAGATCAAATTTTAGGGGCACACAAAATAAACAACTAACTCTTAACTGCCTTCATCAGTGTTGATATAAACAAACAGCATTGACTCTGACTCATCTGTCATACACCATTCCCAAAATACACACTAAGCCACTCCCAAGTGCCTTATTTACTATTTAAAAATACAGATGCAGCATTGTAGAATTTTTCTTTCAAGACCTTCGAAGGGCTAATATCTCTGCATCACCTCAGTCAGCTAATTCTCTCAGCAGCTATGAGGAATTCCCAAAATTTCTTGTAAGTGCTTCTGTGTAATCTTGATACATTCTCGATTTTACTCTGCTTTTGCTTTTCTGGTTCCTTTTTCTTGTTGTTTTATATTGCCTACAAGTTTTGCTACTGTGCATGTAGAGTGGGAAGCTGACTGTATCAGTAAGAATGTACCTCAACTAATTAACGGGAGCATTTTACCCTCCTTTAAAGGTTTTGATCACTTCACATAGGAAACAGTGGAGGCAAGCTACTGTGTGATGCAGGTGCACACTGTTCTTCCATAGCTGTTGTTGTATTATATTCCTTTTGCTTTAATTCCGGCATATTCGGCTGACCTGTCATCTGTTTCTCCATCAAATTTAATAGGCGCTTTAATCTATGAAGCCAGTAATTCTTTCTGGAAATCCAGCTCTTCACAGCTTCATGGCTTTGACTTGGGTGGTGTGCCTTGAGGTGGCTGTCGTAATTTCTGCTCCCAGCTGTCCTCTGTGATCTCTGAGGTTTCTGCCCCTGCTCCAGAAGGCCTCAGCTCCCCAAGCAGCTGCTGCATTGTTACTGTGCCACGCTGGAGTATTAGGGTAGCATGAAGTATGTGCTGCGTAACCCTCATGCACAAGGATGTCAGCTATTTCAGCTGCCTCGTAAGTATGAGAGCTGTCCTTGCGGCGTGAGCAGGAACCTGAGAGAGGGTTAGGAATGAAACAATCTGTCACAAGGTAAGTTTTGTTACAGCCCTGATTCCTTTTCAGTTGTAGCTGCAAACCTCCCTCTTACATTCCTCCTTCCATTATTTATTCAGTCTTCAACTGAGTTTCTGCCTGTATGCCTTTGTCTTAAACGTGCAAGCAATCCTGGTCACATAGAACTATTCTGGAGAAAAATTCTAGTTACAGACTCAGCCAGCAGGTATTTTGTCATGTTTGTGCCCGAAATCAGATTTTTGAATGGAAGCCTTCACATTTTCTAAATTTTTCTCTTGATTCTTTGGATTCAGAGAAACTCTCAGGAAAAAGAATTGTTCTTGGAAGTCCACTATAATTAAGATACTGGACTTGAATGTGTTCCCCTAGGGAAACAGAGGAGTCTCTTCAGGGTGGCTAAAGAAGAGGCGCTGGAGATAACTGTCAGCTTGCCACCACTTCTCCTCCCTCACCCCTACCAGGAAATTAACCTACAAGCAAACAGTGCAATCTGATGGTTTCAAAAGACTTTGTAACCACTTGGATTTTTTCTTTTTAAAGGCCTAAATAAATGGAAACTATTCATACGTTCTTTTGGTTTAGGTGTTGAATTTTAATTATCTTTCAGCTACCATAATAATGAGCTTCAACTTCTGTTGCTCTTTGAAGGAATCGTGTTAGTGTCCTTTTGTCTGATAAAAGTAGTCTTGCATCTGAAATGTCTTGTGTTTTTTTTAAGATACCTATGATGGTAACATGTCTCTGCCTTAAAGTGAAATTCTGTATCCTTGCAGAGTCACAGGGTTACCCAAGCAAATGGACGAGAATGTGTCATGTGTGGAAGCACAATGAAGTGGGTGCTTTTTTTCTGACCTGCAAAGATCAATAGATTGACTGAACAGTGGCTGCATAACAATGGTCCAGTATTTCTGGATGTTTTGGGACTAACCATACATATGCAATAGAGATTATGAAATGATGTGCTACTAGCACAGTAAGACTAATGTGCAGCCACTTTGCTATTCCTTTTTATGTTTCTATATACATAGAATCATAGAAACTTCAAGTGGGTGTGTGGTAGCTTCAAATTCCACTTGTACCAATTTTTTCCAAGCATACTTATTATCTGGGATCTTGAGAAATGCAGTATTTCTGTACAGTGATAATGGAGACAGCTCTTCTGCCTTTGTTTTGGCCCAGTAGGAATTTCTGCTGGGTGTACTGTGATGAATTCCAGTCCTGTAGAAGTGACACCTTTTCCAGAAAAAAAAATCTAATGTATTCTTAAAAAAAAAATCGATTGAGATCTTGATTCTTAACAAAAGTTGCACTTCTGCATTTCACTTGTAGACAGTTTTTCTTGTTTTACTACTCAAAATCCACTTTACTGTGTGCATTTCAAGGGTAACAGGTGTACTGTTGTTCTGTCTATGCTGTTAGACTAGGTACTAGTAAACAAAAAAACAAAGCAGAGAAATTTTCTATGTCATTTATCAGATGAATCTGCTTGTTTTGTTGTTTGCAGAATTCCATGGTTATTCTTCAGGTATTTTTCTGTGAACTTTTCCTATTGGCACTTTGAACAACTAAATTGTTCACCAAAACCTAGCTGTACACTGGTGGGAACCACTTGCTAATTCATGTTATGGTTTGTAAATTTTGAAAGTTAAGACTGCCTTGGAAACTAAATATAACTTTTGTGAGTTATATCACCTTTTCTGTGTTTTTTTTTTTTTAAAAAAAAACTCAACTAAAAAGCCTTTTTATTTTTCTTTTAATTCATCTGGTGAACTCATTCACACAGCTGTAGCTATGACTGATTTTCCAAATAAATATGAATGACAGGTAATGAAAATTTCGTTTTCCTCTGTGTAAACTGATATTTTCATACACAGCTGCTAATGTATTTGCCTCCTCTTTTCCAAAATTTCCTCCCTTTTTTCCTTTTTATTGACTTAACTTTTTAAATAAGATTCACCAGTTGCTTGTGCCTAACAGAAGAGTTCTACAATTTGCTGCCTCTGTATTGCCTGGAACAAAACAAACCTCTTGCACTCTGCTCAGATGATTGCTTGAAACCTTTTTAAGTAATACATTGTCAGTGGTTTCAAAAATAGTATCTACAGGTAGTAACTGGTTTACTTTCCCATGCAGCTCCGTGAAGTTTTTCAAAGAACCAAAAGGGGTAATAACTGAAAGCTACATGTATTTGGTATGTTTTTACTGATACGTAAACTTAGACTCATTATTTGGGGACCCCTGGGCCGCCTTATCTGTGGTCCTTTCAGTGTGCCTCGCAAGATAACCTTCATGTGGTGTGTCACTACAGATATGCTAGTGTGTATCTTCATGTATCTCTAGAAAGGTACGTGTGAAGTATTAAAAGTATGTTACTGAAGTTTTAATCAATATCTTTAGCTGTTTTCTGACAAGTTGCCTCCTTCAGCATTACAAACTAGCAGGTTGGAGAGGAAAAGGAAAAAACACTCAAGATGCTGGAAATTAAATAGCGATGTTTTGGTTTTGCTCTTATAAAATCAGTCTTAGTTCCTTGTGTTAAATACTCAGTTTTGATTCATATGGAAGAAAGTTGCTGTGTTTGAGGAGAGGAGAATGCTACACTTGAAGGATTTTCACAAATAGACACCAGACCATTTTCACATCTTAAGTTTCACTTATTTGGTTAGGATTTGAGGAGGGAAACACCATTGCATGTGATCCTCCAAGTTTTGTCCAGTTTTGAATTGCTAAAGGCTTTTAAGTGAAAGCTTTTCATCCCGGTGAACTACTTAACATTACTGCATACAAATACCGAACAAAAGTATACTGATCAGCTTTCAGTTGGTGAAATGCATAAGTAGAAATCAAGTAGCATGCTAAAAGATTCAGGTTGAAGCTAATTGCAGTGCAAAATAGTTTGATATAATTTTAATACTGAGTTTTGGTATTTTAATAGGCTCTTGTGTAATATTCAAACAGCTGAGCACAAGTAAGTAAATGCTAGTGGAAAAATATTCTATTATGTACTCTAAAACCATACTGTAACTAGCTTATTTGCTGAAAGCTACCATTTCTAGAAGCTGAATCTTTTTTGTACTCTACAAAACGTTATTGTTTTATGTGTGTTACTGAGGAACAATTCAACTTTCAGTGTTCTTGTTTCCTGTCATATTAAGGTGCATTTTTACCATACTGGTGTAGCAAGCTGTTCCTAATTTCATCTGAATGCTTATCACATGCTTCTGGCAACGTATGCTCAGGCAGGAGAGACTTTGACAAGAAAGCATGCGATTGCATGTTTAACAAGTCTTCAAACTTTGTTTTGAATTTCACCTTCAAACCAAAAAGCATTGAAGTAGGCCTATTGTTTGAATAACCCTCATCCATTAAGTACATGAATCTTTACCCCCCCAGGCTATGTTCATTTGCATTTTATCTCTGCCACTCTTCCACACTTTTATTTCACTCTTGACCCTGTTTCTAGGAGATGTGCGAGTAAGAAGTCGGGCAGGATTTGAAACAGAGAGAAGAGGTTCTCATCCATACATTGATTTCCGTATTTTTCACTGTAAGTATTTAAAAGCAGATAAATGACAAATAAACAAAGGCTTCTGTTAAAATTAACTACTGAGCCTCTAAAAATAAAGTTAGCAGCTTATATAGCAAGACCATTTTTATACTACGTAGGAAAACCTTTCATGCTACTTGAGTATCAAAAATAGAACAGGAAAATCTTCACTGCAAAATTTTTTGTTTTAAAAGTATAGTTTAAACTCATTGAATTCAGACCTGAATCCCTATGGAAATTAAGACTTTTATATACAGCTACTGATGTGTGTGCCGAGCTCTTACTTGGCAGACATAATCAGCTGAGAAGAATGCTTTCCTGCTTTTACAAAGCAGCAGAAGGGCATGGTCTGGGATGATGCTTGAGAATTACAGTAGATGTCAGTATTCTTGACCTCATCATAATTAACGTTACATTTACTCAAGTATGAAGCTAGGACTTAAATTTTTTGGACACAGACAAATCTTGAAGTGCTCTATGAAAACAGCAGACTAAATTTTTAGATTGTGTTTTAGGAAACATTTTTTCTCAGAAGTGTTCCAAGAAGACTATTTTGGATAACTTCACTTTTTTCTCTACATCCATATTATTATAACTAAATATGTCAGTAGTTGTAATATAAAAGCTTCAATAACCACCAAACTGATATGCAGCAAGAGTGCAGGGGACTTAAGTCTTAATTAAATTATGCCAATAGAATTAATGTATTAAGCATCATAAAGTATCTATACCAACATTGTATCAGCACCATTCCAGGTATTCTGAATGCATTGGGGAAATTTAGAAAATCTATTTCATGGTAACAAGTGTGGTTGTTGTAATTACCTTATTAATAAAAATGAGTGGCAGAAACTGGTCTAATTAATATTCTGATATTAACTGAAGTTACTCTTTTTAAAAGTAGATCACTACTTAATTTTAAAACGCTTAAATTTTTAGTTTTATTCAAAAGTTAATATCACAAAATAGGTGAGAAAACAAAGTTTGAAGAGTATGCTATATTGATTATTTTTTAATAAAGAGGGTAAGAATTCTGTTTCACGAGCTGACAATTCTACTGAATATAACAAATTCTCTGTAGAAATGGCATGCAATTTATGAATTATGTAACTGTTCTTGTTTATATATATATATGTGGCATTTCATGCTAATACAGGAAAATACTAACTGAAGTGTTACAAGAGGTATCTGTTAAAAAGCAGTCAGGTGTGGTACTATTGCTGTTGTCAAATCAGCTGTGTTTTCTCTCCTGCTCCTCCTTTCCATCCGGATGATTGTGCACCAGGCAGATCATGACTAATCAGGAGAAGGATTTTCACACCCTTTCTTCTTGCCCCTACTTGTTCAGGCACAGGCACCAACTTTTAGCAGCATCAACTGTGGTGTCTGATGACAGCAAAGAATGTTGCTAGGAGGCCCAAAAAATTCCTTGGCTGTAACTTCCTTCTCGAGTCAGCTGCTGTGGCAGTTTTCAGAGTTGCCATATTATAATCAGATTTTCTTTTTTTGCACCTCAGGATTGTGGCCTGTTGCAGTGTGGCAGGAGTCTTAAGTCAGAGAGCTACTCTGTGGAGTTTCTTTCAAAGTCAGTGAGGAATTCAGCCTCATCTCTCACCATATCACTGATTTAAAAAAAAAAAAATCTGTAAATTCATAGGTAATCCAGTAAGATGTTTCATTTTTCTCTGCAGTGCTAATTGAGTCCTGCTCAGTCATCCCTTAGTTGTTTTAAGCAAAAGAGTTTCAGCATTGTACTATCAGACTGCAGGTAGAAAGAAGTCGTGGGAATCTGGTTTGACTGCATTTTTTTAGGATATTCTCCCCCTTCTCTCCTGTTAACTCCAGAAGGATTTTGCTATGTAGAACTACATGGCTGAATAATGCCCACCAACACAAGCAATATGCAGCATGTGCGAGGAGCCATCCGAGCCTTCATGCTGTTTGTAAAGTTGCACTCTTTCTTCTACTACCCGCTAACTTCACTCTCTGGCTCTCAGCATTATGTGACCATCGTTGTTCACCTGTTTTGCAGATGGTGCATATACAGGCTGTGTCGTTCATGGTGTTAAAGCATCACTGCCATGTTGCATTTTGCTTAGCTAACTTTTGTCATTTGGCATTATTTTCTTTTTCTGTCAACCGTGTTTTGTGAAGAAGCTGCACATCTTTCAGGAAGTCTAGTGAATAACCTACTGACCTGTTCTCTTCCAATATTTTATTAATAGGCTCCTAACCCAGTATTTTATTGGTAGGTTTGAAGAGTACTGAATTTTAAATGCATTACTTTATTTTTAGGAAGGTACTGTCTTTTTTTTTTTATCACTCCTGTTTCATAACTTTGTTTTTACTTGCAACTTCAGCTAGTGTTACCAAAGTAAAGTTTGTTAGCATTTAGTTCCTAACACCACTTTGTTTCTTCTTAAGGATAAGTTCAGTCTGTGCATCTTCATCCCAGAGTTCTGTAATTGGCACATGAATATTCAACTTTCTAGAAGTACTCTTAATGGTAACTTCTTTCAAGGAAATTCAATTTCCCAGAAAGCCAACTGTATCCTGGGCTATATCAGGAGAAGAGTGGCCAGCAGGTCGAGGGAGGGGATTCTGCCCCTGTACTCTGCTCTGGTGAGACCCCACCTGGAGTGCTGCGTCCAGCTGTGGTGTCTACAACATAAGAGACGTGGACTGGTTGGAGCGAGTCCAGAGGAGGCCACGAAGTGCTCAGAGGACTGGAGCACCTCTCCTATGGAGAAAGGCTGAGAGAGTTGGGCTTGTTCAGCCTGGAGAAGAGAAGACTCGGGGGAGACCTTATAGCACCTTCCAGTACCTGAAGGGGCTACAAGGAAGCTGGGGGGGGACTTTTTACAAGGGCCTGTAGTGACAAGACAAGGGGTAACGGGTTTAAATTGAAAGTGGGGAGGTTTAGATTGGATATCAGGAAGAAATTCTTCAGGGAGAGGGTGGTGAGGCACTGGAACAGGTTCCCCAGAGAAGCTGTGGATGCCCCATCCCTGGAAGTGTTCAAGGCCAGGCTGGATGAGGCTTTGAGCAACCTGGTCTAGTGGAAGGGGTCCCTGCCCATGGCAGGGGGGGTGGAACTGGATGGGCTTTTAGGTCCCTTCCAAGCCAAACCATTCTAATTTTAAAAGGTTTGTTGGAAAAATGTCATTGTTGCTGCTATAGATGGTGGTGTGGGAGTCATGTTTTAGGATTATTAAATGTGGGATTTGAGTGATGATCAAACTGAGTTTGGGTGATAGTTTTCCTTCTGTATTATCCATTATTCCCGATGTCACGTTTTTATACCTAATCACAGCAACTAGTCAGGAGGAATAGCTCAAACTAATTTTTGCTTCAACAAAACTCTGTTCTTCATGCCGATTGGCACTTGGTTAACATTGCGACATCAGTTAGTAGTTTCTCTGTTACTGTGTGGTCTGTTGGTTATGTCTGTCTTGGACCACGGGCATAAACTCAAGTTAGCAGCTAAAAGCTGCCGTGTTTGGAGAGGAGAGAGCATCCACCCTCGGAAGTAGATTTTTACCTTAAATATAATGATCTGGTTTTGTTCAGTGGATGCACGTATTTCACAGTTGCATAGTAAATTGCATACACTGTAATAACATATTGAGTATAGAGCACAGGATCTACTTTTCACTCTTGAGGTAAGGAAAAGGGAATTTGGTAGAGTACTGTCTGACAACCCATCGTGTACTGTTTGATTTTTTTCAAGGAAATTACTGCAAAAAGTGATTGCAGTGGTTATGACCACTCTTGCTCTCTGCTGGTTTACAGGTAGATTATAGTGAATGTGGTTGCTTTTAACTTACTTGGTTTTTACATTACTCGAGACATCAGATGATTCAGTCTGCAGTGTTGACAGACTGTGTTGATAAAACCTAATGCAAACCCAAATCTTTCATAGAGGAATTGGTAATTGATTGAATAATTGATGGAAGGGGACTTTTTACAAGGGCCTGAAGTCACAGGACAAGGAGTAACAGGTTTAAATTGAAAGCAGGTGGATTTAGGTTGGACAACAGGAAGAAATTCTCGACAGATAAAGTGGTGAGGCACTGGAACAGGTTGCCCAGAGAAGCTGTGGATGCCCCATCCCTGGAAGTGTTCAAGGCCAGGCTGGATGAGGCTTTGAGCAACCTGGTCTAGTGGAAGGTGTCCCTGCCCATGGTGGTGGGGGTTGGAACTAGATGATCTTTAAGGTCCCTTCCAACCCAAACCGTTCTATGATATAAATCACAGTATAAAAATATCCCCCTCTTCAGGAGTAGCAATCTAGCAATAAAATTTTTGGTGTTGTTTTCTTGCTATTGAGAGGTTATCAAAAATGTTGGGTATAGGGTGGAAGAACCAGATAAAACCCAAATACTTTGGTTTTGTGCAGAGCGAACATTTTCTTTTCTTTTTGCTTTTCCTGTATCTGCACCAGTAGTTTTTCAGAATTCTCTCATGCCCTGCTAGCCTGAGCATGCTTCCATGGGGAGACCGTGGTGTTGCCAACATGTGTGGCTCTGTTTTGTGGCTTAGAGAGAATCAAATAAGTCACATTTGTGAGTAAAATATCTTGGATAGAGGAAAGGAATTTTTTTTTTTAGTTAATCAGTACATTTCTGTAAACATTTAGAAATTATTCAATTTTGAATCAAATCGGTGCTCTCAGACAGTACAGTGATTCACATAGGGGAGAAAATGGTATCAGGGAAACTTAAGACTTCATTAGGACTTAGGTAGATGTTTCTTCTCCTTAGTTGTGTAGCCCTTTTAATGGGGAAAGGAAAGAAAAGAGGAGTATAGGTGATAAATTCAGTTTCCTTAAGAGTGCAAACACGTGAAGAATTCCAGGCTATCTCCAGTATAGAACTTTCAGACTGCTTACTTGGAAACTGCAGTTCACAGAACTTTTTATACATCACTTTGAGATCTGCCAAAGATACCAGCATCAGCCATTTGCGATGTTGTTTTGAACTTTCCAGTTTTTCTACTGATTTGTGAGTGAAAAGGTTAACCTTAGACAGTGAATTTAGACTTCCCTTGGGTCAGAGGCCAGAAGTCAAAAAAGAGAGCAGTTCAAATCCAAACCGATTGCTTTAAACAGTTTGGGAAACCTTTGTATACCAGCACCTGATCATGCTTTTGACAATACCATCTAGAACTTGAGATGAAATGAATGTAGTCTAGATAAAGTTGAATGCTTTTTTTTTTTTGTTTCAAGAAACCAGAGGAATTACCTGGCTGAATATGGCTTAAGGGTAATTGTCTGTCTTGTTCAACAGCCTACTGTGAAGAAGGGTGAGTTTCACAATGAATAGTCTTCATGCAGGATGATTTTTGTGTGGTATAGGTTGAATGAAGTATTTGTTTCCCCTGTGAAAACACCAGTACTGTGGGGTGAAAAGCTTGTACTCAAGAGATCTCTCTGAAGGCTGCCTTTCTGTGAAAGATGCATTCTGAAATTGTCATCTAATTATTCACAGTCCAGATTAATCAAAAATCGTTTTCTTCAGCATGAGAGAAATTTTGACTTTGTTTTAGTGTGGAGAATGAAGTCTCACAAGAAGTCACAGAAAATGTTTTAAATACAGCCAAAAGAAAGGAGTGAAGATCAACTTGAAGTGAAAAGGGAGCTTGAAGTAATCTTGGTTAAGGAAGATTTCAGGCTAAAAGCTTCTAATTAAGAATACAGGATAGATTTTTTTCCTTTTGCTGTCCTAGATGGTTGGTTTACCTACAGCTGCTTCTTTTCAAGTTTCTGTAAAACCTGTGCTCTGGAGTCTGGCACTGGTACAGCTCAGTGTTTTATTGCTGAGGTAAGTTTGACCGTGGGAGAAGACACAGCCACATTCTGGTTTCTTTGCTTTTCTGTTGAACCTCTCCAATGTGTTCCTTCTCCAGGTAGTTTATTTTGAAAGGCTTTTTTTAATGTTTTTACTGTGCAATTTGTCATAAAACATGTGATAATTCTTTTATTTTAATCTCTACTCCCAGTTTGACTTCTCTATTGACAGTCATGCAGACTCTTAAAGGATATTCTTCTTTCTCTGTCAACCACGGTTTTAATCAGGAATTAATTTCTGGGGGTGAAAAACAGCCATAAAAAATTAATTGATGGTTCTGTCATTCCATTGGTGTAGAACTGTAGAAATCTAGAACACCAAAGAACAGTAATTTCTTGGAAGACATCAATAAAAATATCTGGTGATGGTCTGGAATGTATTACTCCTCTTCGTGGGAAAAGAGTTGAACCATTATGTGTCATGTAATTGTTTGTTCTTCAGTGGCATCAGTATTTTGATAACACAGCATATACCATTTTAGTGAGGGATATATGTGTGTTCTGATGATGATCCTCAATATTTTGGTTCAGTGGTGTTTGTTAGTTTGCACTAGGCTGTGGCGAGCTACAGATTGGCCTAGCCCAGTGGGTGGGTTTAGTTAAAAAAGAAAAGTTCAAAACTGCAGGATTGGTGGAGCTAAGAATCGCTGTATTGGTGGGGAAAGACTCTGGCTTGTATATACTGTTTCCGAGGCCTAAGGTAATTGCAGTTCAGTACAGGAACAGCATTGTTCTATTTACTTAATTTTGTATTTTTCCTGGGGTGTTTACAGCTTTTAGGTACCTTTCACAGTCTGTCCTTTACACTTCGGCTGCCTTATTGTTCAGAGGCTTATAGTGCCATTGGAAAATGGGCATGTAATTCCTACTGAAGTGGTCTAATCCATGCACTTTTGAGTGAATTCTCTCAAGCTTTGCCTTCAGCAGAGGATTGGACTAAAGGGCTAGCAGAAATCTCTTCTGTCTCTTCCAACCTAAATTATTCTAATATTCTGTGATTCTATAGTTTGCTACGGCAGGATTTCTTTCTGTAAGATCTTCCAGGATGGGAGTTATCTTTGGAGGAGGTGATGCCTACCAGCTGCCCTCCACGAGGGAGGATCTATTGAAAACTGCTGGAGTTTTTACTGGAGTTGTGGTACTACTACAGTTGCTTAAAACTTAATAAATTTGTCTGACTTGCTCAGAAGATACTTGCAAAGCCATGTTTATTTAACTAATCCTTAACCCACAGTGTATTTTGTGGTCATGGTTATTATTTAGTTAAAAAAGTATAAATGTGTATATAAATGCCCTGCCCATGGCAGGGGGGTTGGAACTAGATGATCTTTAAGGTCCCTTCCAACCCAAACCATTCTATGATTCTATGAAATACATATATGTGATATATTAAATGCTATATATGATATATTAAATACAAGAGTCTGGCTTAATTTTTTTCTTTTAAGCAGAAGAGGTGGTATAGTGCCTTACAGTGATGCTGAGCAGGGCCTCAGGGTGGTTCTGAGAAAGACAGAGTGTATAATAGGATAATTTAAAATCCTGGCTGAAGTTCCATCTTCCAAACAGAATCATAGTTTAATATATGACTTTAGTGCTGAGTGTCTTAAAAGTGCTTTAAAATGCAAATCATGAGTGAAAAAAATGTAAAGAGCTAAATAACAGGACAGGTTTTTTTAAATGTGCATCGATCTAAGACTGCATTTCTTAATGGTATGACGGGAATAGATGTGGAATTAGAATGCTTACGGGTCCCTCTAGTGGTGTGAAAAGCTCGATAATGCTTTCAAATTATTCCTAAATAGAAAATGATTTGTATCCTGGAAATCCTTAGAAATATGGTTGTAATTGGCATATGAAATTGAATATTTCTTTCACATGTGTATATTTACAGGTAGTGGAAACTTTCAAATATTATGTAATTTTTTGGTGATAGTATCTGCTGTGTAAAAAATGGTAAACGTGTAGCTGGGTTTAATATGGAAAAACTGTGAAGGATTACTTCCATGAAAGAAGAGATTTCCTTGACTTTTTTTTTTTTTTAGGAAAAAACCTTGTGTGGTGGACACATACACCTAAAAATTCAGGTTTCATGTTCAAACATAAGAAAGATCCATCCTTTCAATTTTTTTTTTTTAAATTCCGTTTTCTGTGAGTGGCAGTGATGCCTGAGATCCTTACTGAAGCCCTTTACATTGGTAACAGCAACATTCAGTGGTCTTTATCATGGATAATTTCCTGGTTACCTTTTGGGCTGCAGCAGGGAAGAAATGGAGGTACAGTTCTTACGTTGGGTAAGCCTTGTTTTGACCAGGACCCCATCAGAAGCTGTGAGGGAGTCTTTACCTTTGCATTAAAAGGCAGTTGAAGGAGTTGCTAGGATTTAGGATTTCTAGTCATAAAAATAAATCCAAACCACAATTGTCATTCTTCCTTTTTTTTGTCTGTCCTCATTATATGAAAGTGCAAAAATTTTGAGAATAAATAGATCAGTATATTATGATTTTTTAAGTGATGTTGACTTGTGTTTTCTCTACTGATTTTTCTGAAGCTGAAATAAAAATACAAAATATTTAGTACATCTGTGAAATGCAACAGAACTTTTTTTAGGGTTTCATGAAGTACAACACTTAAAATATTTGGCGTGGGAAGAGATTAAAAGAAGTGTCTTGGAATACAGATGAAATCTGTTACATGAAGAAAACTTGCACTGTTTTATTTTCTCACTGTATATGCGTAACCTTAGCAAAGTAAACAGATTTATCCCTTTTTATTTTAGAGAAAGGTATATTTTTAATTACACCAGCATCTCACTTAAGATGCTTAGAAACAGGAGTATAATTTTAATAAATAAGTTGGAAGTAAAAAAATATCACTCTGGGCAACGTTCTGGCTTCAGGTAGGGCATGAGGAGTTAAGAGAAGACCGACGTAGGAGGGCTGCCGTTGACTGGCACAGTTTCAGTCTGCTGGCTCCTTGCATCGATGGCACTTGCGAGGGCTGTAGCTTCCTTCCTAACATACATGCCCAGAATCCTGGCTTTGCTTTCATTCCCTCTCAGTTTGCAAGACTGTAAACGTCACCTACGTTTATTTTATTTTCTCATTCTAATTTGTCCTTAAACTGCCCTTATCTCTTCAGAGCAAATGGCCACTGTCGGGTATGAGAATGGCACTTAGCACACTGAAAGCTCCAGATGAAGTGGAGGGCTTGCGGGCTGGGAGAGGAGGGATGTTTTTGCAGGATGCTCTCTCTTGAGCGAACGTAATGCGCTCTTCACCTTCTTCTTTCCATTATAAATACCTTACTGAACCTTGCTGTGGTAGGGTCTCTGAAATTAGCATCTCGTTTCGTGACTCATGATGGAAAAGAGTAGGCTGGCATTCTCTTATTAATCATGCATATGAAGAGAATGAGTGTTCTGCTTGTGCCAGGAGGGAAGTACCAGGTGTCCATTGCACAACTCTTATCGTTCGGTTCACCAGTCCTTCCCAGGAACTTGTCTTTGCTGGTCTGCCAGAACAATGAAGCGGTTGATTTTTGTATCCTTCATAATAATTTATCTGTGAGGAAAGGGAAGCTGCAAGCATGGATGCTCTCAGTGTTCCTGCAGCTGAAGAAATCCTTTTTCATCCTCCTTTTAAAATTACCTGTCAAACCTCCACATCTGACTCACCTATTCTGATTTATCCTGTAGCAAATGTCTAGCTGTTAGAGTAATTTACTTACTGGGTTGGTTTAGTCCCCCTGAATTCGGTGTTCTGGAACTGCAGGGGGGCTGGGAGGGCTCAAAATCCCTTTTCTCATTTGGAAATAATTTTAATAATTGCAGGTCTCAGTGATAGGATGTTTGTAACTTGGGTTATACGTATGGAATAAACGGTAGTTCCAAGGGAAGTGCATAGCCCTGTCCCTGGGGAGGACCAGCCACAGGCACTGGTACATGCTGGGGGCTGTCTGGCTGGAAAGCAACTTGGCAGAGAACGTCCTGGGCGTCCTGGTGGGCACCAAGTTGAACATGAACCAGCCACGTGCCCTTGTGGTTTCCTGGGCTGCATTAGGATTGTTGCTAGCAGGTCCAGGGAGGTGATCCTGCCCGTCAGCTCAGCACTGGTGAGGTCACATCTGGAGTCCTGTGTCCAGGTCTGGGCTCTGGAGTACACAAGAGGTATGGACATGCTAGAAAGTCCAATAAAGGGTGAAGAAGATTTAGGGAGTTTAAACACGTTTTTAAGATGAATTTGTCAACAGCATATTGCAAAGTAAAGAGTAGTGACTGTTCAGCTTCACAAAAGACTAACTCATTTGCCTCTGTACACACATCATCATCAGAAAAAAGACTGAGTCAAAAGCATGTGCAACCCCCCAGATTACTTCTTAACATAAATACAAGTTGAACACAGGCCTATGCTATCAAATTACTGCATTTCTCTGTTCTGTTTTGTGTTTTGCTGAGAAAAGCTCATTTTATTGCCTACATCTTACTGTTGTGCTGAAGATTAGCAGGTGGCATCTGTGACAGACTTATTGTAGCATGACAGCGTTAGGTTTGTATTAACTATAGATCTGTAAGAGTACTTACGATCAAGAAAATTATCTGTTCTTCCAGAAAAGTACTCATTTCTCCTACTTTTTTGTTGTATTGTGATTTAGTGAAGTTCCTGGATGTTGTTACTTTGTGGACAATTTAGATCGTTTAATGACCTAAATATTCCCATTTTATATTAATTTATTCAAACCCTAATGACTTCTGTTTTGAAATTTGGATTTTAAGGGAGTGTGTCAAGATTTCAGGTGGAAAAACTTCTTACCCGAAACCTAGGCTGTGTTACCAGGAGCAGCTGTACTGCTCCCTCCATCTCTGTTGTGCAGGCCGGCAGTGCTCAGAGTCTAACCTCACGTTAACAAATGTCGTTAGAAATACTGGTAGAGTAATGCAGCACGGCAGAATCTCTTTATTTGCCTGCTGTACACGTCAAAGTTGCTTTATAAGCAGCCTTCATCATATATAGTACATCTGCTTACGTAACTGGGAGAGATATATATATGTAATGTATGTACACACACATACATATACACACAGTGTCTCCAGAGGAAGTGGCCTTAATTGTGATGACTTGAAGAAAGACATTTCATGTGAAGTCACCTGTGTTAGCCCTTTGAAACTGGTGGGAACTCCAGTATCTTGAAGTGTTTCAGGCACGTCTGAAAAGAATATTCCGGTTTTGACAACTTTATCCCTGTTAGCACAGACATCTGATGTGAAATTCTGCTGCATTTGGTGAGATCTTTTATGTCCGTGCAGTTGTCAGTCCTGTTCAGAGGTGTTTTATTAGCCTAGGTTGGAAATCAGTATATTAATGAGTTAACGCAGAACAGAAGGTATGTTGGAACTTCTGCAGGGGGAAGGATTTATATGGAGAAAGATTTATCTTGGGTAAAATTAAACTGCTTTCGCTAGAAATCACTGAGGTTGTTCACAAGGCCACACCTTCCTGTCTACAATATTTTTGGCCAACTTTAGCAAGAAAAATCGTAACTGCTTCCTTCACCAATTTCTAATATGCCTTGTTCTTGGAAGGGTTAAGGGGTCTTTACTATGAGGTTGGCTCATGTTGGTTTTGAGGATCTGCATTTTTTTGGAAAAGAGCATGTGTGCCTTGAGTTCCTTAATACCTTTTTTCTTTAAGCATAAGTCATTTTGGGCAGAATGAGGGAACATGAAGATTACTGACTGTCTGTTGGTTATATAAATCTGCTTTTGGAGGTGCTGCAAAGAAAGTAAAAGCCAAGTTTGGCCTTAAGTATTTCAGAATGAAAATACCTGGCCTGTTGCAAACAAGCTGCAGCTGTGCACAGTCTGATCTTCCCGTTTCTAAACACTGCAGGCACATCAGGTGGGATCGAGCATAGGCTAGCATCAGTCATTTGAGTAGGTGAAGCTGTTAACCTACTAGGAGTGCAGCAAAACATTTGGGTTAGTCTTTGGCAACAGGCTTAAATGATTTGCTGCAGTGTTTTCACCAAGAACTACATATGTTGTGAAAGCAGACGTGGTACTTGCTTGGCAGAGGAGAGGCTCTGAGCATCATTATCTGCAGAAGTACCAGAATGACTTGAGTGTGTTTAAAACTTTGTCAGTAAGTTATGAGAATTTCTGAGCTTTAAAATCTGTGTAAAATTTCTTGTACGTGCTCAAAACCTACCTGTAACGTGTTTCAACTCACAGTTACGGATACTGTCTTACTGGCGTACATCTCTCGCGTGATCTGCTGGGGATGCGGCGTGGGTGCGTATACGTGAGAGCAGTTTTCCAGAAAGTTGTTATTTGGGATACTGTGTGTTCTTACACAATTTCCATAATATTTCTGTGCTTTCAATAACGGAGTTCCTTAAATAGATAAGATACAGCTACTTGTTTTTCCTTTACAGGATGCTTACACAGAAACTTTTCCAAGCCTTGGCTCTGTACTTCTCATTAATAAAAATCTGTGGCTGAAACATTTGATAACCCAATTTAAAAAAAAATAAACCCAAACGTTGTGTCACCTTTGTACCAAACTTTCCTGAGCGTTCTTGTTTTTTTGTAAAGGCTTATTAGAGTATTTATTTTCTTGTTTTGTAGCAAATTCTGAAATTGAGGTGTCTGTATCTGCGAGAAATGTGAGAAGGCTGCTTAGTTTCCAGCGATACCTGAGATCTTCCCGTTTTTTCCGTGGTATCACTGTTCCGAATTCTTCAAACATTTTAGATGATGATTATAATGGACAAGCAAAGGTTGGTTGCTTGATTTTTTTCTTTTTTTCCTCAAGTATGTTTTTAAAAGTGTTTGCGAGTGTATAATTGTATCTTATGTTAAGAGAGTGCAGCCAAATGCTGATTTTATGCATGTATTTTTCCATATACATATGTGTGTTTATGTATATATGTCTTAATAAAGTCCAGCCAGAATTACCTGGTTTCTAACAAACCTCCTGGGATGATTTTTAGAGCTCATATGGCTAGCATTTTTTTAATAACTGCAGTTTATGGAGGATGCACTGTAATAACTGAAGAAAACTGCAACTGCATTTAAGAAACGTGGTGGAGCAATTTGGACAACTACTACACACCCTGCCTTTTCCTTTTTAGTCTAAGCTCATTACTGAACAGCCCAAGAGTGACTAACTACTACTGAAAACTCAATAAAATGCATAAATGGATTTATCAGAAGATTATTATGCCAAACTGACTTTGATAGGTAATTCTTGCAGAAAAGTGTGGTAGGTGTAATACAGCCACGCTGCAGTAAAGCCTTTGGGAAGAGGGGCAGCACTAAAAGAATAGCTGGATGAAGGGCTAGTGAGCTTGGGGATAGGGGATGGATAGAGCTGAAGGGGAAGGAGCAGGCAAAGGTTACAGGTTATTCAAGACCCCTGTGTGTCTTCTCAGAAGGTTACAGGTTATTCAAGACCCCTTCCTTGTGTGTCTTCTCACTGATCGTGTGTAAAGCTTCTTTTCTGTGTCAAGGTTATGAACAAGGAGCACGCTTGTAACGCGGTGTATCCATATGGCATGTAGTCCGTGCAGGAAGAACCTGAAAACCTGGAGACTGGATTTAAAGAAATGCTCGTTAAACAGCAGAAAGATCTTGTTAATGCTGTTTGTTTCTCCTGGTAGCTGAGTTACAGTGAAGAAAAGCTAGAACCTAGTAGTAATGGGATCACAAAACAGCTCTCCCAATCTAATGGGAGCAGGAGGAGGCAAGTGACTGTTGTAAAACGTGCTGGGCAGGTGTTTCCGATGGGAGTAGGGGAAGTGAGGATGTGAGTGCTGGACTGTGGTGAGGTCTTGAGTTTGCTCCTCTGGTTCATCCCAGCTGCTGGAAGAACAGTTCACGTGGAGCAGCTGTGAGGAAGTGCTAGTTCAGTGAGGTGGGAAGTCAAAAGCCAGGTTCTTAAATAAGAAATTAAAAGCTTGGCTCATGTGTCTAGTAAATCATCTAGATACTATTTCTCTTCTACGAACAACAGGGGAAAGAGAAACCGAGGTGACGGACTACACAGAGGTTTAACTACAAGTTCAGTGCAGAAATTAAAAGTGGAAAAGTCAGAACAGAGATATTCTGTCATAATGTTTTGGGTTTTAACATACTTGTTTTAAATTTTATTTCTTTTAAGAAATTGACTGAAGAGTGAAGGGAAAAATCTCAAGCCAGTACTGTCAAGACACTTCTTGTATTTCAGTTTTTCGATTTGCAACATGTATTTTTAAAGTTTTCCAGTTATCTAACAAATTTCATTATTTTAATACTGGTTTTATATATAGAAATCCTAAGACTTGCATCAGTCTCTGAAATCTGAAATGCTCCTCTGGGCTACAGGAAGATAGGCGTATACTGAGAAAGGTGACAGCTTTTGTGTTCTCTTTCAGTGTATGCTGGAGAAGGTTGGAAATTGGAATTTTGATATTTTTCTTTTTGATAGACTGACAAATGGTGAGTTTACTTTGGCTGTTTCATTTGTGCTTTATCGCTCAGCATAACTATTGGTGTTAGGCCGTGGTATGCGATTGCTTGTTCGCTAAAACGCACAGATTTCATCAAGGTGCTACTTTTTGATTTAACAGTCTTTAATCTAAATCCTAGTTTGCCTGGCCACTCTGTTAAAATACTGTTACTGTCAGTACTGATGATAATCACTGATTGTAGAGGAGGCCCTTGTACTGTGTAGGTTGCTGTTCTCTCTAGTAATTTGACCTAGTACTTTGATAGAAATTAATGAATAATTTTGCTAACTTTGTCTTTTTTAATTACGGAAGGCTGGTAATTTATATGGTTGTGTCCAAAAGATCATTTATATTGAACAAATATTTTCTGATAACTTCAGTGTTGATGGAACAGTTCTGTTACGTTACAGTACACTAAGAAGACACGTTGGTATGAATGCATTATAATCAGGACATAGAACACCCAGAGAATTAGGAGCTGAGCAGATAGAAGCTCATCTTGCACAAAATACAGAAAGGAAGAGAATATTATGGTTAGCTTAGCGCACCCATTACAGATGGTTAGGGAACTACAGGAATGGTAGGAACCACAGAAATAGTTGACTTAAGCAATATTTAATTTGATTTTTTTTTTAAGTTATGGACAGACAGTTGGTAAAGAGATCTGTGGATGTTCTGGAAAGGAGGAGGGAAGGCTGCTGCAGTGGCTAGGGTGAAGTTTTGTATTACAGACACAGCAGTGGAAGCTGAATTTTGACTGGAATAGAAGGAGGAGATGAGCGAGTCCATCACGGTGACGATGGAGGGCAGCTCTTGGAGGTTTCACATCAGTCAAAGGGAATCGGTAGCAGAGATGCAGTTACCATATTTAAAGTTGGCAGAAAGAAAAAGAAGTTAAGTTTAGAAAGGAAAATACGGCACTAGAAGATAATTTTTTGTTCTCTCCCGTTTCGTTGAAGGGATGTGTGGCTTAATCTAGTGTAAAAGTAGTATCCTCACAGCTTGATTTAGTATAGAAAAGGGTATTTAAAAAAAAAATAAAAACAGGGAGGATTTTTGCGAACAGAATGTTTATATAGGTAGATAAACTTGAGACTAGGTAACAATGAAAAATCCTATCTGTGGAAGTGAACCTGTGTGTAAGCATAGCTTACATCAGATTAGTTATCAGATGGGAGTAATTTGAAATAATTGTTTTTGAGGCCTTCTCTACCTTTTTAAATACACTTTTTGCAAATACATTTTCTATAGTACCAGTATAGCTTCTGTTGTGGAAGCCTTTGTATACATCCCTCTTTGCATCCTAATTCAGTCATTTGAGGAGGACTTGAACCAGGCAGTCTTGTTCTTGAAAGTTTGTAAAGGGGGAATGCTGTATATAAAACTCTGCCTGATGAACTGCCTTGCACGGGCCTGTAAGAAACAAGCTACTCAGTAAATGTTGTTCGAAGAGTTGTGCGTCTTGTGGCAACAAGGTGGTGTGCACAACCAGGTGCTTCAAGCCGAATAGCAAGGGAGATTTAACAACTTTTGTCCTTTTGTACCTCAGTTTCTGTCTGTGCTGGGTCAGCTCCTGCTAAATGAAGACGGTCAATGTACCAGAACTGAGTTATCTGCCGCTAGGTATCGTTTGCAGAGTAAATCAGCAAGCTGTTTCAAGTACACATTTGCAAACCACTTGTCTCAGTTTTACATGTTTTACCACTGCGAGTGATTGTAATATTACAGCTCTGAGTAGGCGAAGTACATTGTAAGCTTGTAATAGTATACATTCCCTAGAGAAACTTGCTACTTCTTGGTGAAACAAGAAGTAAGTTTAGCAGAACACATGAGGGGAATGAGAGCAAGCATATGTACAGTGTACACTAACTGTGATAGTGCTGGTTAGCTTTCTCCTTTGCCTGGTTAATTTTGTATTCGGGTTTAAACTGCATGTCTGTGTATGAAAATCATGATGCAACCTACCACAAAATTGAATATCGTTGTAGCAGGTTTGCACGTTCAAACCTGCTGCTTCTCTTAATGCTCAGTAATGTTCTCCTCTTACCAGTTGACAGTGGAAAAATTGGTGAGTGTGTTATAATTATGCAAAAGCACTGGTGATTACTAGAGGAGATAGCTAACGGGGTCTTGTCATGCAGTAATATTTATCATAGATTGGTGTAGAGAAATTTGCTTGTGTAATTTTTTGTGACCAATTTGTTTGAAATAATACATTTCTTATGAAAGAGTCACTGATTTCATGGCTTCCAATGAATTAGTATTTTCATCTTATTTTTAGGAAACAGTCTAGTCAGCTTAACCTTTCATCTGTTTAATCTTCATGGACTAATTGAACACTTCCAGTTAGATACGATGAAACTTCGTAGATTTTTGGGTAAATACAGCTTTTTATTATGATGAATATTGCTGTTTATCCGCATTGTTATACCTTAACTGAAGTCCTGGTTAGAGTTTTAGCAATAAGGTTTGAAGGGTACTGATGCAGTCCAGATTGTGCAGTGATTTAAACTGTATTGATTGAGACAACCTTTACAATACAGTAAATATACAATATATTGTAGAGTGTATCGACAGTCTGTACAATATAGAAATCTCCATGTTGGAGCCAGGCAAGTATTGCCACATTCACTAGTTTTGTAGCAGATGCTGTATTGTATTTATTAAATCTAAACCATCCAGAAATATATGTGACATTTGTATTGGGAAAGGCTAGACAGCTCCTTTCTTTGTTTCATTTTTCAGTTCTCTCTTACTTTCCGAAGTTCATGACGTGTTTTTTTTAACTGTATGGAACGTGCCAGCTTGGCCGTACTTAATGGTGCCAGGTTGATGCAGTCTCTGGCTCCAAGTCTCCTGCGAGTAAACACTGTGCAGCGTGGGCATACGTGCTCCACAGAGCGCAGGGCGGTCTTACTCCGGTGTTGGGGCCTGTGGCGGTGGAACCCTTCAGCAGAAATAAATACGCTGTGGAACATCCAGGCTACGCGGTGCTTTCACTTGTCAGCCGAAAGAGCTGCCTTCCTGCATCCCCGATCCGCAGACAGGCACTGATGTGACACTTCCTTCCTTTGGTTCTTTTGTGACAGTACCTTTTGTTTAATTTTGTGAAGTGGGATGTTTTTTAACTAAGCAGGAGAAACAAGATTCTTGTGCCTTTTAGCAGGCTTCACCAGTTTTAAAGCAAACAATTTTGTGGTTACCAAGCTTCTCGTTTAAGAGAGGAGAAATCACACTTGGAAGGCTTTTCTCCCCTTTCAAATAAGGGAATGTTTTTGTGTTTATTATTTAGTTCTCTTCCAGCTTCTGAAAAATTTAGTTCTGTCTTGCATTTCATGTTGTTTTAAAGGGGACTCAATTCCTTCTAGTTTTGAAAAAAGATCAGCTGACCTTGAGGACTGAATATATTGGAATGTGAAGAAAATTATCATAGCACTCTGGTCTCGGGCTGCTCGAGTCGTAAATGAGTGTGTTCCATCTTTCTCATCTTCCTTGTTTCCTGGTTGGTTGAGATTTTAGCAAAGGACAGTACTTGAAATGAAAGAGCAGTTAGGAAGGACTGGACCACTTAAATGGTAATCGGAAGACAACGATAGCCGTTAACAACACGGGACCACTCAAAGCCCTGCGTCACTGAAATGAGATTAGACTTGGAACAAGGCAAAATTTCATTCTAGCTTTGAAAGTCACCAATTTTCCCTTTCCTTCTACTTAGTAGCAGGAAGAAAAGTGTTTCTCAGATCTGTCCTAGCCCATCTGCCCAATCAAGAACCTTTCTTCCAAACAGCTGCTTCACGTGAACACAACTCATTCTTTTCTCTTGCTACCTCCTACACCCTAGTCCAGTGCAATCTGAAGATCACATGCCAGAAGACTTAGGGCAGCGGGAGTGATCCACAGTGCCACACAAAATTCACTTTCTTTGAGAACTTACTGGAATCTTTTTAAATCTTTTTCAGGAGACAAATCTGACTTTAGTCCTCATTAGGATCTCAACACTTATTTGTGTGTGTATAATATCACCCATGTACCGTGTGTGTGTGTATACATTTTTGTTTATACACATACACAATCTTTCTGTGATTTCCAGAGGTTACCTGGAGGTCTGTCTTCTCCAACTGTGCTTTCAAGTTCTTATTCAAAACCTGAACCAGGAGAAGGAAAATCTAAAGTACTATGTGCCTGGAAACATAAGGTGTTTGTGCCATTCTGGTTCTGGCAAACTATGATCAAAATATTGGCCTAGGTCTGCTTTATTAAAATTTGCTTTATTAAAATAAATAAATAAAACTTCAGGCTAAGTAAACTTCAGGTAGCTGGAGCAGCCTATGAGGCCACAAAAAAAAAATATCCTGGGTAAGCCAAGGACATCCTTATTCATACAGTGGATGTGAGGAATAGGTGGAAGGGAGTTCAAGTGCAGATTAATAGAGCCCAAAGGTGCTTATTTTTGTTATTTTCCATCTATGTGTTAAGTACTTCTGGGATTACTTGCCGGTTACAGTATTTTGAGTTCTCGTGAGCCGCAGGTCTTCACAAACACCACGACAGCAATGCCGTGACATTGCAGTCAGAACTACACGGAGGGCACTGGCTTGTAAACTGGGTGGGAAGAGAGGTGGCGGGCAAGTCCGTCCGAATGGGACTGGCAGCCTGTTAGCCAGGAAAACGTTGTTTTGAGGTTTGCTTGAAAGAGCCGGTATGTCGTATCAGGCAGAACTTTAGGATACAGTTTGAGTACTCTGCTTTGGATCTTCTCCCCTCCATCCTTTCCATAGTTCTTTTCCATACTTGAGCTAATGTGGATGTCCTTTGAAGTATTCTACCTGTAATGTTTAAAGACCGCCAGGAAGCTGGAGGAAAGAGGACAAAAGCAAGGAGGATGTTGAACAGGGAATATTTCATCTAGGAGTATTTGTCGGGCCATCATCTAAATGAGGTTCTTCTCAAAATTGCATATAGGCTTAAATTTCCCTGCGTACAAGTGTGAGAAGATGCCTAAACTATGTAGAGGTGGCTTCCCATGACCACTCTCCTGAAGGGGAAAGGAAAGCAGTGCCTAATTCCTCAGATCCTGTCTGTTTTCAAGGCCTGGTATGAAGTCATCCCGATGCTTTGGTAATAGTATCACCTTCCTCTTGCGTCCTAGGCTGCCTCAGCATTCAGACAGGGTGGATTGCCAAAGGGAGCCTTTCCTAGAAAGTTGTCAAGTATCCCAGTTCGCATATTGCTTTCAGGTTTAATTTTTGCTCTGAGCTGACTTTACATGTAATTGATTTCCTTTAGAAAATATCGTTTCTTCACATAAAAAAATCTTTTATACCGGGGTCTTGATTCAACTGATGATTTACTGACTTCGATGCTTTTATGTGTGTGTTACGTGTGCTACTGCGTAGTTCTGTGCCTAACAAGGACATACAAAAATTGCTGTATTTAAATGTGGGTATTTGTTACTTTCCTCCGCAGTTATGGTTCAAGAAGATTACCACAGTCAGAACCCTTACCATAACGCAGTTCATGCTGCTGACGTGACTCAGGCCATGCACTGTTACTTAAAAGAGCCCAAGGTAAGGGAGCGCTCTCATTTCTACATCACGTGTGCAAACGGAAATACACGTATTTCTGCGTGTGCCTCTTGGTGGGCTGTGCACTCACGGATACGTGCACGCGCCTCTCGGTGGGCCTACGCACACACACACACACAGAGGTTTCAGTAAAACAAGCAAACCCCCAAACCCAACAAACCCCGCTCTCCAAACCCGAAAAAGGGGGGGAGGAATCCCCATGTGTGGGCTCCCACTTCGCAGTAGGCTTGCCTTTTTTTTTCCCTTTGTCCCAGCTGTGTTGTCTTCTGTGGCACCTCACGTTGAACCAGAGCGGGGCATCGATTAAGATCACGGCTGTAGGGCTTAGCGCAGTGCCCCGAGATACCTACGTAGAATCACAGCCTGAATCCGAGCCGGCAGTAATAAACCTGTGCATTCATAGTTTGGGGTGGGGTTTTTTTGGTTGTTTTGCCTCCAGAAACTATAGTTACCCTTGCTTTGCTCAGCTTCGTTAATCAAAATTATGCTTCTGCTAGAGGCACCTTACAGCAAGGCAACAGGAGTTCTCTTTGGCCTTTCTTTCTAAAAAAAGGGCAGTGTGACAGCTTAAAGAGCTCAGCTTGTGTTTTACTGCTTGGTCTGCTGGCAATCTGCTCCAGGTGATGTCTAAGACAATTTTGAGGCCAAATCCCATCCTTCTGTGTAAAGTGAAAGCTGTGGCGAGAAGTTGTCTTCCTTGATGCAGACCGTCACCAATCTGGTATCCTCTGGAAGAGCATAGCTCTTTATTCTGCTTCTGAGGTAAAACCAACGAAGTTCTGGTTCTATGGATGTTTTCCAGAGGCTCTTTGCCCACTCCTCCCACTCAGTGGTGCTCTCTGGTCAATTGTTGGTGCAGTGAGCCAAATCGGAGCTGATACCTGCTGAGCCTTTTTTTATGGCGCGGCCTTTGGAGGCTCCGAGCGCGTGCTCTGTAGTACTCATGGTGGAAGTTTTGTAACGCTTCCGACACAAGTGCACGCCATGTTTTTAGTAACACGTACAGCTACTGGTTCTGTTGCACCAAAGCCCATCATGAACATGCGAGGCACAACGGGTGGCAAGTGCGACGGAGAGTCCGGACGTGTGACCTCGCAGGGAGCGTTTGCAGCATTTCTCTCTTGTGCAGGTGGAACTGTCCTCTCTGTTTTGGGACTGTCGTG
>NW_010249399.1:0-750 GCF_000690775.1 Eurypyga helias | reverse complement strand
GAGCAGGGACGGTGGCCCAGAGACCTGGGGACATGGCCCCAGAGGCATTGGGGAAAGGCCACAAAGGACTGGGGACAAGGCCCCGAGCAAGGACAGTGACCAAAGGTGTGGGAACAGCAGCCCAATGACCTGGGGACATGGCCATGGTGATCCAGGGAAAGCACCCTAAAGGCCCAGGGACGTGGCGCCATGGAACAAGGCAGAGCAGGGACGGTGGCCCAGAGACCCGGGGACATGGCCCCAGAGACATTGGGGAAAGGCCACAAAGGCCTGGGGACAAGGCCCCAAGCAAGGACAGTGCCCAGAGTTATGGGGACAGCAGCCCAGGGACTCGGGGACATGGTCACAGTGCCCCGGGGACAGCGCCCCAAAGCCCAGGGACCTGGCACCAGGGACCTGGGGACAAAGCGGAGCAGGGATGGTGGCCCAGAGACATTGGGGAAAGGCCACAAAGGCCTGGGGACACGGCCCTGAGCAAGGACAGTGCCTGAAAGTGCAGGGACAGCACCCCAGGGACTTGGGGACATGGTCACAGCGACCCCGGGACAGCACCTCAAAGCCCAGGGACAAAGCGGAGCAGGGACAGTGGCCCAGAGACCTGGGTGAGAGGCCACAAAGATGTGGGGACAAGGCCCTGGGCAAAGACAGTGCCCAAAGGTGTGGGGACAGCACCCCAGAGACCCATGGACATGGTCACAGAGACCGGGGGACAGCACCTCAGAAGCCCAGGGACATGGTGCCAGGGACCTG
>NW_010249398.1:34469-55322 GCF_000690775.1 Eurypyga helias | reverse complement strand
CCCCCGCGCTGGGTGATGCGGCGCCCGCAACACTTCGCGTTTCTCACCGGCCCCGCACAGCGAGCGGGTCTGATGCTCAGTAAAAATGAATCAGAGCCTAAACCCCTCGGAGATGTACTGGGACTCTACGTAAGGTGTCCTTAGGCTGACTTTTTCCCAGCTGTTTTTTTATAGGCAGCTTCCCCAGGCTTTTATTTCAAGAAACACAGTTGAAAAGAGTTTGGCTGTAGAGTGGGTGACACTAACGCAGAGCTGTGTCACTGTTAGACTTTCTGGCTAAAGTGGGCGCTTTAGCCAACATCAAACCTTCCTGTCAGGTTGCGTGACTGAGTAAAGTTCCACCCTGTTTTAAAGGGAGCTGGTGGTGGTGAGGTTTTGGTCAGCACCAGCATCACCACAGGTGACATTTCTCACCCAAGATCTTAAAGCGTTTTACAGTGACAGGTACTGTTACGTTTTTTACTGTGTAGTTTAGAAAAATCAAGGAGATGGAGTGTCAGGTGAGTTGGTCAAGGTCATGCAGCAAAGCTGTGAATATAGATAGTTCTTGTGTGTTAAAAGTGTATTCCCAGAAATTCTGGCTTCCTTTTTCTAAGCCCACGCTTTGCTGAATGTTTATGTATGAGCTGAGGCATCTTAAACAAGAAGCACTGGAGAACTTCTGGGTATGGATCTGTTTAGCGAAATGGGCAAGGTACAAGTGCTTAGAGGTTTTTAAGCAGCTGCAGCTGAGTAACTGAAACCTTTCTGGAACTGGAAGGCTTTGAGGAAAGATCAGCTATCTGCAGGCACTGTTAGTGAGTGCTCGTGGCTTTTAAACACATTCTGCAAAGGCTAATCCACTGGAGTTGAGGCAAATACAGTGAATATAAGCTGTTGCAGCTGAAAGAGAAAGAAAGAATAAGGAACCTTACGCGGAGCTGAGAGACAGGTACTTTGGGTTGTTAAGTACCTTTTGCAATATTACAGTGCCGGTGTGAAACAGCGAGAGCTAGAAAGCTGAAGGTAGGTTTTGCACAAACAGTGCCAAATGTGTCAGTGGTGTTACTGCAATGTTTTTTTGAATGTAGCATCAATTATCATGACTATTTAAAAAAGAAAAAAGGGGGAGGTTGAAGAGAGCCTGGCTCCTTGCAGCTCCATCCTCGTGTTCTTCCCCAGGCTCTGCATTGACGTCACAATGACACGGTGAAGCCGAAGACAGGAGCTGGGAACATTTTTTTCTGCTTCACTTTTGATAATCGAGTGAATTCGTCGCCACTCCGTTCCTTCCAGCATGGCTAAAAGCGCAGAAGTGAAGCTGGCGATCTTTGGTCGAGCTGGCGTGGGCAAGTCAGGTATGTGTGCTGTCTGATTTTTATCTTCTGCTCGTCATCAGGTAACTTTTTGCTCCCTCTGTGCAGACCAACTCTTTGTACAAAAAGACAGCTGTGACCTTATTCTTGTCAGGGATCTCAGGATCAGGCCAGGAGTTCTCTCTTTCTTGCTTTTCATGCTATTTTCTCCAGGTTCTCAGGAAAAAAGTACATTTATTGCCTAAAAAAGACCTCCAACAAACAATAACAACAACAACAAACTCCTTCCCACTCCAACCCAATCCCATTTCTCATTAAGTGAGTGGTAAGATTGCTCTTTTTAATTGGAACGGAATTAATATTTAATTTGTCTCTTCATAGCTTGTGTTAGACGAAGGTATTTATATTATGCTGCTATTCCCTAGGATGAGATCCTTTGTTAAATATTGGATGAGACCTGTAATAGCTGTAACTCTGGTTGATTTCAGTGGGAAATTTTAAACTCAGCAACTCAAGAGTTTTTATTCTCAGTGCTTTCTTGGATTTACGTATTTACCAGGAAACTAAGAAAATATGATGTGTGAAGTTTGCATTTGGAGAGATCTTTTGAGAAATAAACAGAGTCTGGTGAGTTCATATGGTAGAAACACAAGGGGGAGGCATAAATATTAAAAATCCATTTCTACGGAGAGACTTTGCTTCGGTGAGACAGGAACGTAATGCAAGGGTTCTGAGCTCTCTCAGGTAGTTTGGCGGTATCACATTAACTTGACAGCTCCAGGACCACTCTAACATGTCCTTGCACCATGGGGATGAGGAAATAAGGAGATTGAGTCTAATCCTGCTGCTCTGCCAGTTTGGGAATTGTAAGATACTATTTATTTTAGAGAAATCCACACAAGAGGAGCCAGGAGGTAGGATGTACCTCAAAGAGCACTTAGGCGAGATTCCCAGCTGTTGTCAACCAGCTCCAGTTCCCCAAAGAAACTTCTAATATAAAAGTCCCAAGGTTCTAGCTCATAAACTACTATTACAGTTTTGTTAACTTTGGAGCGGGTTGTTTATAAAAGCATGTTTACCCAGAAGGTATTTTACCAGAACGCTATCAGTGAAGTACCTCTGTCAGCCCTCAGGAAAAAAGGCGTATGTGAGGCAGAGTTGTTAGAGATTACACCACTTATACAAAGATAATGCAGATTAAATTCTACCTTTTTGAATCAAATACCTGAGGGAATGCTGATAATATAGTGGGATAAGTTTAAACTGTTCCTTTGATCCTGCTGTGCTCATCCCCACCCCTCTTGTATTTGTTTTGCTGTCCCCTTCAAGTTTTGCAAGTAACTTCAGCAGTTCTCCTTTTGTTTGTCTTGCGTTTGTTCGAGGGTTTCTGTGGTTGTCCAGTCTTTTTGCTGGATTAAAAATAATGCAAGAGGATGTTGAAGTATTTGCAGGAGAACTGTAACACTAAATGACTCCCCTCACCCTGATACTCCAAGCCATTTGAGAGCTTATATTTAACAAACAGCAAAACTACCAGTTGAGTGCTCAGTTAAAATGCCTCACTGGTATAGGATCAACAAAAGCCTTTTTAACCTGTTGTATTTTTTTTGTAGACTTCACTCACCTAGGATTTTATGGTGAAAATATTTTCCTGTGGTCCTGGACCTGGGTGGGAGATTGGCTTTTTAATGAAAAGCCAATAAAAACATCCTCATCTTTCAGAGTTCTCCCCGCTTTCTTTTCTTTTTTCCCCCTTTAAGATGCAAGGATATATTACATAAAACATGACTAAGGTCCCCTCTTTTTGATCGTGACCACGCATGTGAATCTGTGTGGAAATGAAGGCGCAAGTAAGTGGGCAGCACGACAGGGTGAATTTAAGGGGGTGGAGAGACTACGGAATGCTGTCAGCCACCTCGTCAGAGCAGCAACTGTGCCTCCCAGAATCTCCAGCTTGCTTATGAAAACCCCACTTGTACGTTCCCAGAAAAGGATCCAGTTTTCAACAGCTCGGCCAACTCCAGAGAAATAAGCATGTCGGTGTATGTGTGGGGCGTCTGAAAATACCCGTTTGCCTGTAGCCAATAGTTGGAGCTGTGGAAGTGCTGTTACACCTTTGCTAAAAGCAAAGCTGGGCATAGGCTTCAGACGGCAATTAAGTACCCTGCTAAATTAATGTTAATAGTGTCTTTTTTTAGTAAAGTAATTCCCCATCCCTGTGACCAGCTTGTAATATATTGTTGAGACGGGATCCTGTGGCCATACGTTACTGGAGTAGGCTTGGCCAGACAGCTGAAAGATAAGCCAGACTCTAGAAGCAAGAATGCAAGGCAGAACGCTGGAACACGCTAGATACATGTGATGAAAAGGAGACATTTGGGTGATAAATAAGACCACTGTAATTGCCAGAAAGTCATGCCAAAATATGGTCACTGGCTTGCTTTCTTGGCTCATCTTCATTTGCTGAGGAAGAGACGGGCATTAGGTTCTTAGCCTGTGAGTGGCCTCACCACCTGACAGCGTCTGCAGTTACAGACACGTACTGTAATATCCTGGAGAGGCTCCTTTTCCAGAGATTTTGGATCACTGAATCAAAGCAGCTATGAAGAAAGAAGTGTTGTGCTTTGGGACATGTGGAGAAGTAAAGCTGTCCCTCGTACACCATGAAAGTCAATGGAATTGTTACCATTACTGAGAGCTGAGGAACATCCTAATCTCGTCATTAGTGCTAGACATCTGCTTAATGGGGTGCAAGATTCCTTGTTCTATAAGTAGTCCTTTTCCAATTAATCTAAGACTCTCCCAAACACGAGGTGGGAAACCAGAACACTGTTCCCAAGTCAGAATAGCGATAACATCTCACAAGAGTTAAAGCCAGGGAAGACAACACTTTTCTCCACTTTCTTGCGACTTACCAAGTTTTTCTGGTTCAAAGGTTTAAGAAACAAATCAGGAGGAACAGCAAGTCTGAGTGTCAGCTTTTTATTCTTCTCCTTCCTTGCTTTATCTCCTGCAGCTTGTGGAGAAGGCTAGCAGAATTGCTCATCAGCTCACCTGTCCTGTTTTGTTTGTTACTTAGTATAGACCTAAACCTTTCAAATCGAAAAGGGGGAGCAAACTAACTCAGAAGACTGGCATGCAAGAGTGCTGTAGTAAGGCACTTAGTTCAGAATTACACTGAGTAGTAATCACTGTTCATCTCATCTGGGCAAACTACCTGGGCAAGCTCATCATGTATGAGCATCCCAACCTGCTCTTGTACAGTGGACTGGATGCTCCTCTATTCGCCCAGTTCTTATTGTATAAAAGTTGCATAAGCATTGCTTTAAACTAGCTAAAAGACCCCAGATGAGGAGCTGTGCTTGAGCCAAGGAGCACTTTGCTGCAGCTTCACTCGGGAAGGAGAGGAGACGCTCTGTGGGTGGGAAGGGACATTGCTAAGCCCTGCTATAGATAAGAGGGCTAGAGTCCTAATCTGGGCTAGAGTCAAGCCAAACTGAGGGGGAGAGGCAGCTTTTAAAGTCTTTTCCTTTATGTCCAAGAGGAGCATGGAGGGAGTGGAGAATTAAAGTTGAAGTGAATTACTTAAACATTGCTGTTTAAGATTTTCTTCCGCTGAACCCTACAGCTTCATTCCTATGGTAACAAAAATTAGAATTTCCTAAATAGGTCCTTTTTAAAAATACAGTAGTAACAATTAATAAAGACTTAAAGGCCTTGTTCTTCCATGTCATCACAAGGCACGGTATGTGCCCAGAAAGCTAGAGGAGTGAAAATGTATGAACTAGGAAGAGAAAAGGAGGGCATGTACTGGATAGCACTGCATGGCTGATGCTTTTCCAACTCATAATTCAGTTGACTATGAACGCTCAAAATACCTCTGCTTAGGAGCCTTTATATTTTGGCCAAAACAGAGAGAATATCCAGCTGCGGCATGTGCCGTCCAACTTGCCTTTTTGCTGTGTGTGCGCCAGGACGAATGCTCCAAGTTTCTGTGTTCGCGTGTGGTGCGCCCAGCCACAGGCAGATGCAGTTCTCATCTGTCCGGGCAGGCCGTGCAGCTGCAGCCGTGGTGTGTGACACGGCAGCGTGTGCGCTTTCGACTGGCGCTTAAGTGACAGGGGAGATACCAAAGCTCCCGCTGGCCCTCCCCAGGAACTACGTGTCTGCTTCTAGGCAGCGAGGCAAACCATTTTCTTGTGCAATCAGGTACGTGAGACACTGGGCTGGTGTCACCTTTTGATCCAGCAACAGCTCAGCGTTTGGGCAAGAGGGTGATCGATAAAGTAACATCAGTAAGTATCATCCTGCAAAGAGCCTGTTCTAGGTCAGAAGTGAAGATCTCACCAACTTCAGTCATTTTAGTGTCCCAGTTGGGAAAGTCCTGAGTAGACAACTGTTGGTATTTTCCCTGTCTAACCCAGGAACATACTTGGGAGAAAGACAACTGGATTTGAAAGTTCCTACAGAACAAATTCAAGCAACAGCCAAGCCAGAGAGGCCTACAACCAATCTGTGTTTTGTTTTCATTATTTGGGGATATGTCTGAAATACACTACCAGGGATCACTTCCCAATTGCAAGGTCTGGGCATGTGGGGAATAGAACTGAATGCAGCGCTCCCCCTCTCCCCTTCAAAAAAATGTACAGGTTACTGGAAAGAAGCCCATTCCAAAGTGATTTTCTACTTCACAAATCCCCGCTCATATGTTTCACCACCCAGTTTCATTTCAGGGACCTTTGGGGAGGAAACATGAGTTATTAAGGAATGATTAGTCATCAAGCTCACAGCTCTGCTAGTAAGGCAGGGAAAGCTACCACAAAAGCTTCAAAGTCCATGCTATACCGATGATGTATCTAGGGAGGATTACTGTGATGAGGCGCCTCTGAAATCCAGAACTGTGGGTGGAAGGAGACTGGGTTTGCTGTTGTTTTTTTGGGGGGTTTGTTTGGGGTTTTTTTACATCATTTGCTTTTTTTCCTTTGTTCTTAAGAATGGCAAAGACAACCAGGCGCTTATGTGATTATGCAATAATCAGGTTTAATACCCACTATATTAATTGTCCCCTAATATTTTGCTAGTACTCATGAAACAGTCCCACATTTTGCATCTTCTGGTTTTACACTTTTCAACCAGGTACAAGTTCACTCAAGGTACCGTGCACGTATGTGCATACATGCTAGAAGAAACGTAACAGTAGTTAGGTCTCTCTGGGTGAGATTTTGTGGTGATTTCTCAACAAGCGAACAAATATGTCACCCTGTAGCAGGTAATTAATGTGTTAACATGACCTCTCCACACTTCTGTCCAGCGGATGGCACTGATGCCTACATGGAGGGTGAGCCATGGGATAATGGATCAGTGAAATATGTCACTGTCACCCGTGAATTTGTGGCCCTGAGGGTCCCTGCCATGCTGACGAGGAGAGGGGCTGCTGTCGTAGTGGTCTTAATGTGCAGTTTTGGGGCCAAGTGCAGGGCCCTGCTGAGATCAGCAGTACCTGTGGGCACCCCCAGCATGCTGCTTGGAAGAGCCCCGCTGGTGTTACCACACAGATACAAGCTTTTAGTTGGTAGCTGTATGACAACTGATCTTTCCAGGACTTTCTCAAAACTGCATTTGCCGATTCTTGTCACGCTAAAACCGAAGAGAGGGAACATCGAGCACTTGGGCTGGACACAGAAGCATTTGCACTGAGTGCCAAGATGGTCTACTTTTATCTGTTACCTCCTGCCGTTCCTTGCTTATTTGCCTGTCCATGGCTTACTACAGCCTTGCCTATGGTGTAGAAAGCATTCATGCTCTCCTCGACATTCGATTTTCCTTCTGGCTAACCATGAAATAATAAAACACAGAATTTCTCTAACCAAATGCCAACATTGTTCATTCAGGCATAATTGCCTTCCCTGTTCCATTTTATTTAACTACATCTGACATCGGCTCTACCTGCGTCCCCTTGGAGCAGCTGGTGGCAGCTGTTAGAGCTAAGACTAGTCCTGCTGTTCTTTGTTTCTGTTTAGGTTGGGCTAAATATAGCGTGCTGTTTGATTGCTGGGGGAGGAACGCCAGGATTCAAGATTTATGTGTGCAGTGCAGCTTTTTACTCTAGGCCTGCGCCCAGCCACCCCCTGCAGCGCTTGCCGTGATAAGATAGTCATCCTGCTTGCTTCTGTCTCCCGTAGTCATTGCGAAAGGCGACCAAAGAGCTTCCTGGTGGAGTCCCAGGAATCCTTTGCCTGCTTATGAAGCCTTGCAGGGTTTTGGTCAGTCTGCAGTCCCCCACTGAATGCACTGCTATCTCCTACACTGCTGATCCTAATGGTTTCTTTCAGAAATGCTAAGATTTTTATTACTTTTATTTGCTATTACTATTTATTTGCTGGTTTTGCTTAATTTCCTCTCAGCTGTCTCCCCTTGGCTGTTCTAGTGCATGTTCCCGAAAGTCTGCATATGGTGGAATCAACTGTGCTTTGTACTTTACATGAAAACTTTGTATTTACTGTTGCCTTTTCAACCTCTTCGCTTAGTACTTCCTCCCATTTCTGTTTCTCATCTCCAACTCCTTCGTTACTCTTTGCCCACACTGTCAGTGCGTCATTAAAGGCTCAGCTCACGAGATCCAGATGAGCTGACCTGGCAGCAATGATGTGATGTGGCAAAGAACACCCACTCTGGAGTGCTTCCTACTGTCCTGGAAACCATTCCCTGGCTTGGACTTTGAGGATGCTGCAAGCTTTGACTGCTCCAGGCAGTCATTGTGTGCAGCCAGCTTCATGCAGGTTAAAAAAGGAAGCAGCGTATATCTTCACATAGCTAGCTGCAGTCACAGAAGTGGGTAAATTCACCTCTTTTGGCTCTGTGGCAGAGCAGGAGAAACAGGTTATGTCAGTATTTCCCCATCAAACCTTACTTTTCTACATTTATCTTTGTGCCACCCTTATGCCTTTTACATTTACAGCACCCAAAAATAAACACGTAAGTATATGAAAAACTAACACCGCCTTAAAGCAGGAGGATGAACAGAACGCTTTAGGCTGCAGCTGAGCTGCGGTCACAGGGCTGTCATTAGCTGCTGTTGACTGAAGGGGTTTGTACCCTCTCACCGCACGCCTGGCAGGCACTCCCCACGCTGCGGTGAGACGGAGAGTGCAGTGGGCAGGGAAACTATGGCATCCTCATCCCTTTGCCGCTTTTATTCCAAGTCCACGTTTGCTCAGTATCACTGAGAGCCTGTTATTATACCCTCTGCTGCAGAGGCAGAGTTACAACTTTGGGAGAAGGAACCCCTTGGTTTCCCTTCCCTTTCTATGCGCAGTTGGCGGGGCGCTGCTGTGAGCGCTTCACTGGTTGTGGGACTCCCACCCCACCAGTGCCCAACCTGGTCTGCTGTGTGAACCAGCGTTCCTTTCCATCTGCCTCCGATGAAACCAGCTCCCCAATTTCATCGACTCCTACCTTTTCCCAGAGTCAGGAAAATAACTGAGAAGGGGGAGATGCATCTGTTTCCATTGCCTTTTCCTAATTCTGAATGGGGAAAGTACATTTTATGGTTGTTTCCTGCCAGGTAGAGCCTTCGCGCTGCTGGTGTTAGTCTGCAGCTGTTAGAGTTTTTAACAGATTTGCCATGTAGGTGTTGGGAAATGCCATATATTATGGTAGTGACGCTGTAGATAACTCATACTCTATGCATACAGTATGAAAAGATGAATGGCAAGAGAAGCGTGAAGCCCTGGGGAAGGAAGCAGTAGATATATTAAACATATGTGCGGCTTTAAAATGCCATAGAAATTGGCTGGAGTCTCCAGCTGCCTTTCCAGAAAATGTTAGACAGTAGTCTGTGCACGGGAGAATGAGAGAGTATGTTGAAAACATCAAGCCTGGTTTAGAAAGCATATGAAGCTCCCGACGTTCCCAGGTTGTTTTGCTGCTGCTGCTCAGGGTTTGGCCGGGGTGGGGGAAGCTGAGACAAGAGCAGAGGCCTGGGGCAGCGATGCATCTAAACAGTTCCCATACAGTAATAAGCTGGAAAAGTTTTCAAGCTGGAAGGATGCAACTGGAGGGTGCACAGGATACAGTCTCCCAGGGAGGGAATTTCTTCAGCACTCGCAACAGGACTCCAGCTTTGCAAAGGGCTGTGGGAACAAGGGCCACCACCATGACCCTCCTGCAAGGCACGCCACTACAACTATCCTCAAGTGGCCAGTATGGAAACCGAGGCGAAGGAAGGAGGAGCCTCATAGTCCCAAGTCACCGAGGGAATTGTGACTCAGACATTGCCAAAGCGTCTTTCCGTGATTTCTCCTCAGGGCCAGGGCTGCTGAGAGATGACTCCCAGGCAGGCAGCAGTTACCCAGCATCTGAGCCCCAGCCTCTATAGTTCCTGTGGGATTCCTTATGACCCTTTATGACTCCTCTGCTGCCATTAGATATTAACAGCAAAATAAAGCATTGAAATAACATTTATTTTCATTAAAAACATATTTGGTAATCTTATCTTTCACTACTAATCCAGTGGGACTTAATTTCATTTTGACCCACAGGACCACAAGCTTAAAAGGAGCTTGTCTTTACCTTCTTCCTCCCCTTCACGCAGCTATATTTGCCATCTAGCTCTCAGTGTAACTATAATATAAACTATTACAGATTTACATAACCCTGCTCTAGAGGACTGCTGTTGTCAGTGGCTTATCGCTGTGCCTGTCATGGGAAACAAAAATCCCACTCCCCACAACGGTGGTAGCGGCTTATACAGAGCCGTTGACCGTGATCTCTTCCTGACCTACTGAGTAATTGACCCGTGTCCTTGAGGATCTTTACAACTGCGAGCTTCGAGTCTGACATTCGGAGCAGGAAAGTGCAAGAAGGAATGTAGAAGCCAAAAAGAGTGGGCTATTTATTTCTTCACTGAAATAGGGCTGCAGAATAAATAGAAATGTATTGGAGAGTCACCACAGAAGAATGCAGTATTAGACCCATGGGGAGCAGAAAAACACACAAACAAAAAAACCCACCCAAACCCCACACTCTGCAAAACGTGGGGTATGGGAGTACGAGTGCCAAAACAAACAGCTCGTCTTAACCAACCTCAGCGGCAGAATCTACGACGCCAAGCACCACTGCTTAACCCAACTGCGTGCTTGTGGTTACGTACGCTGGAGCTGGTTCTGCTCGAGGCTGAGTGCCAGCGTGAAATAATTCAATAGTCATCCACAGCAGGAGTTTGTCCCACGAGTCCATGTCTGCTAGATCTATTGCCAGGCAAAGTTTCAGGAAATTTATCTCCAATTAAGAAAACGTGGCCTTTAACTGCAAGGAGCACAGTAGGTCACAGGAGATTTTAGAATAGGAGTGAAGAGGAATATCAGCATCCTGATTTATGTGTTTATTTGGAAGGGTGTTGCTTGGTGACATGTGGTCTTTTACCTGTTCTGGCAGCGGGTGCTTGCTTACCCCTGCTGAGGATACGGCCAAACAAGCCTCTTCACAAAGCCAGGAGCGTGAATTGGGCTGCCCACCTCCCACTGCTGTGCCCACACAACCACCTTTCCCTTTGCTGCAAGAGTTAGGAGATTCGCTTTGTTTCCTGACCACAGTCAACAAATTGACTAAAGCAAGAGGATCGAGAGCTCTTGTAATTCATTTGCTAGCAAGTGCAACTCCAGATGTGGTCCTTATATCCACTCCTTCTGGTTATTTACGTTTACCTTGCTGATCAAATGACGAGAACAAGGAACACAGCAAATTTCCCCATAGGATGCACAACCCTGAAAGAACACCACCTGCCTCTGAAGAGCTGCAAGCAGAAAGGTTGAAGTGGAAAAGACACAACTTGATCCAGGAGACAACTTAGTTTAATTATCAAATACACATATACTGTGTCCAGTTGATGACTTTGACTTCTTTGATTGGGAAGACAATCAAAACCGAGCAGAAATAAAATCTCAAAAGCAGGGGTTTCTAAGTGAAAAGTGTAAAGCAAAATTTTCCCTGTTAAGTGTCAATGGCTGAAGGATTCATTAATGAACTGTACTGGTAAGATATGAAAAGTAAATGATGTAAAAATGCAATCTGAACTCATTTTCTTTGCGTGAAAGGAAGTGACTAACAACTGGGTGGTTCAGACCCATTCGGGGGGTTCAGACCTGTTCTGGAAACACCAGCTGACCACCCTTCTCATGTAACTGCTGCTGTCTCACTGATTTAAAAGCAAGCACTGGCTGAGGCAAGAAATTAAGATCTCGCCTTTAATTAATCTTCAGTGCCCCATGGCACTTAAATAAGTACATCTCTCACAAGAATACTCTTTTGTTAGTGTACAGCGTAATTAAACCAGTCTATTTCTCACCACCCACACCATGTATCCTCAGTATCACTTCGGTAATTTCTTGGGGATTTTTGTTTGCAGTTTGACCAGGCATTCAGAGTCTCTCTCAGGAAAAGAGACTACCTTTATTTTGAACACACTCAGTATGACTCTTTTCTTCATTAATTTTCTGTTTAGGATCTAGCGTGGAAGAGGCACCTGAGCTTTGACTCAGCACCACTATGATGGAAACCAGTAGAAATTCACATAATGCTCAGTGTATGTTGGGAGGATTTTGGGAATCTGTACTATATGAAATGCTTGTACAGCTTGGACAGGCCTTATGTATAGCGCTGCAGATTTCTTGAGCTCCAAGGAAAAGATACGCACTATTTCGTCTTTCCTGCTTGAAAAGGCGGACGCATTGGATTCTGATCTAAGAAAAAAGCTTTGCCTGTTCTGCTTTCCCAGTCCCCCTGTATAGACTAAACCACCAAATTAGATAGGAATTTCATTCTCCTATTTATTTTCATGCTGAAACCTCAGTAAAGTTGCCAGTTTCACAGAATCATAGAGTTTGGGTTGGAAGGGACCTTAAAGACCATCTAGTTCTAACCCCCCTGCCATGGGCAGGGACACCTTCCACTAGACCAGGTTGCTCCAAGCCTCATCCAGTCTGGCCTTGGACACTTCCAGCGATGGGGCATCCACAGCTTCTCTGGGCAACCTGTTCCAGTGCCTCACCACCCTCTCTGGGAAGAACTTCTTCCTGATATCCAATCTAAACCTCCCCACTTTCAATTTAAACCGGCTATCCCTTGTCCTGTCACTACAGGCCCTTGTAAAAAGTCCCTCCCAGCTTCCTTGTAGCCCCTTCAGGCACTGGAAGGTGCTATAAGGTCTCCCCGGAGCCTTCTCTTCTCCAGGCTGAACAAGCCCAACTCTCTCAGCCTGTCCCCACAGCAAAGGCGCTCCAGCCCTCTGAGCATCCTCATGGCCTCCTCTGGATTCATTCCAACCAGTCTATATCCTTCTGATGTTTGTGGGTCCCATAGCTGGACACAGCACTCCAGATGGGGTCCCACAAGAGCAGAGCAGAGGGGGAGAATCCCCTCCCTCAGCCTGCTGGCCATGCTTCTCCTGATACAGCCCAGGATACGGTTGCCTTCATGGGCTGCCAGCGCATTCTGCTGGCTCATGTCCAGCTTTTCATCCATCAGTACCCTTTAGTCCTTCTCCTCAGGGCTGCTCTCGATTCATTCTCCCTCTGGCCTGTACTTGTGCTTGGGATTGCCCCGACTCACATGCAGGACCTAAGCAGTTGTAACATGTGTGATGTATATTGATCTGTAAAATCAGGGCAGTTACTGATCCACGTGGTACAATAAGCATCAGCTGTGGAACAGGCTAGCTTAGCATCCCATTGAAGATGAGGCAAGAGACAGACCATGGGAAAATGCAGAATTATTCTAGAGCAATTTGTTAAATTTTTGCACCTTACAGGTATGAAAAGTATCAGAATTTACCTGCAAGGGTTCTCTAGGCCCAGCTGAAGAAAGCTTCAGCATATTTAGGACTAATTACCTGTTCAATATCATACATCTTGCCTCTGTATCCAAGAGACTTATTTAAATAACATAAAATGAGTCAGACAAAACTATTTTAGAACATTTCTTCAGTTGCCAAACATTTCTAGTAAACTGTGAAGGTTTTAATGCCATTAAGTATGAGAAACCTTGTTGCACGTCATAGTGCTGCAGCATGGACAGTGACTGGCTGCAGATAGTAGCAGAGGACTCAAGAGGTGGTGGAACATCTCTACAGAAGGGAACGGAGCTGAGGAAGGGTCTGGAGCACAAGTCCTGTGAGGAGCGGCTGAGGGAGCTGGGGGTGTTCAGCCTGGAGAAGAGGAGGTTCAGGGGAGACCTTATTGCTCTCTACAACTACCTGAAAGGAGGGGCTGGTCTCTTCTTCCAAGTGAAAAGTGATAGGATCAGAAATGGCCTTGAGTGGCACCAGGGGAGGTTTATGTTGGATATTAGGAAAATTTTCTTCCCTGAAAGGATTGTCAGGCATTGGAACGTGTTGCCCAGGCAGGTGGTTGACTCATCATCCCTGGAGGTATTTAAGAGACATGTAGACAAGGTGCTTAGGGACATGGTTTAGTGATGGTATTAGCAGTGTTAACAGTTGGACTTGATGGTGTTTTCTAATCTAAAAGGTTCTACGATTCAACAGAAAAGAATGACCTTCACAGCCAAGTTAAAACAGTACGTTGCCACCTCAGATCCTACCGCTAGTTTCTGCATGGGAGGTAGCTGACATTCATGTTCAAAAAGGCAGGGAAAATACAATGACCAACAGCAGGAGTTGGAACAGGGCTTAGGGAAACATAATCATGATTAAAACACCTTGAAGCTTGATTGTGCACTGTCATTTTCTGTTCGTACCCATTAATACCGTTGTTCTTTGTGAAGGTTGAAATGCTTTTGTGTTTTGTGGATAGCAAGACATAGCAGATGGAAAAAAAAAGTCTTTAGTTTCAAGCGTGGGCAGAATGACATCATCATGTATTAAAAAGTACTAAATCATGGTGCAATTCCAGGACTTCACTTTAATAGGTGACTTTTAAGAAGTCAGGCCTCTACACTCTTGTGACATTCTAAAGGCGTATTTCATATGACATTTCAGAATGCTCTGAACATGCTGATTGCAAAAGTGCTCCCAGATCCCAAACTGTTCTGCTCAGAAAAAAAGTTTCCATGGCAGTCACATAGGATGTTCGGTGTGCCTAGCTGAGTAGTATCCCAGTGAGTTTTGCACGTAGGTCTCTCTTGTGAGGTATAATCCAGTTGCACCTCTAAAGTTTTTGAAGGGTCTTAGGGATGGTCTTAAAGACGTATTTCATGGATTTGGAGAATAAAATGAGTGGTTTTGGGGTTTTTTTTAGGCTGAATATCAACTTCTAGAAAGACTTACCTCTCTGAAACTTAAAAGCACAGGCTGACATTCTCTAGTTCCCTGTTGGATTGAAGGATCTGAGGATCAAGGCAATTGTCCCAGTAAAAGTGGTGGTAAATGATCCAGCAGATCCAAGTTTGATTCCTGTAAGCAAACTGCCTGGACTACTGGCTTTCATCTATTCTAAAAAAGTCCAAAACACCAAACACCCCCCACAAAAAGACCCCCCACATAGCCTAAAAGGGAAGTTCATGAATGTGTGGAGCTGCTGGGTCACTAGCAGGGTGAGGATTGTCTCTTGTATAATGCCTAATGACTGCTCTGCCTTCAGTTTATCTCTGTACCTCTCACATGACAGATAACCAGTTCCATGAGAGTGTTACGGGCTGGGACATTTTTCACACAGGACGGGCACGTGCAGTGAAACTAAAGTACTAATTCTTCATATCACCCAAGAACTCTGTGGAAGTACTAGGGCACAATCAAGGGATTTGGTTACCTCAGCATAATGTCAAAGCCACTACTTATTAAAAAAAAAAAAAAAAAAGAAATCATACCATCATGAAGCTTTCTGGCACACAGATGACGTACAAGTGTTATATACTGCCTTACTGCAGGAGGTTTTACGCCATCTGTATGTCCAGAAGCCAAGTCACAGCAGCTCCCTCAAGTCATGCATTTGAAAGTGAACATGGTTGCCTAAATATCCTCACACGGGTAGTGCATTTGCTACCATACTTCAATATTAAGTGATCCCAGAGAAGCTCTGAATGGCAGTATCATGAGATACATGTATGGACTATCTCTGCTCTTAGGGAGACAGTGCAGGGCTCTCTAGCAGTAGTCTCAGCAGCACAGAACTCCTCCGATTTAGGTAACTCATGAACCCCCTAGGATTTTATTCCCCAGTAAATAATTTCCACTGTGACAAGCATTTTGTCCTATATTGCGAGGAGGTCAGAGTAGATGACTGCAGGGGCCCTTCCTGACTTGAAAAATATGATCTTGTTAACCATAAGCATATTAAATTAAAAATTTGTCCCTGGTGCTTAGTTGCCTTTTTTTTCCCCTCACCTCTAAGCTAAATCCCTCCCACAGTCACAATCCCCTTGTCTGGGCCACTTGAACTTTCCTTTTTCTTAGTAGAGTTTGCATTCCATGTATCTGCTAATTCCTACATGCTGTCTAATCACATGGAGCCCCATCCTCATTTTAAGAGGAAAGATTTTAATAATACACTTACGGAATCACTTCATAGTATTTAAGAAAAAAAAAAAAGATGTAACTTCCTGTTAAATAAAACAAGTACATGGCACGAAGTTGAAAGCATTAGCTGAGTCAATGTTTGGACTGTGCTACAGGGGTGTTAATGAGAACTAACTTGCAAATTTTATGCATTTGAACTCATTAAAATGAACAGCACAATTTGTGCAGCAGTGGCTTATTTGCAAGAATAGGGATTAACAGGAGCATGTGGAATAACAGAATACAGATGCAATTTCATCTATAAATTCACATCAAGATCAGAACAAAGATGCAGATCTTTCTGCTGTCTCTTGCCAACAGGAATATTATTGCCTCTGTCCAGGGTGTAAGATTTGAAAACACACTGTCAAAGAAACTAAGAGCTTGCACATTGGAGATCCTGCAAATATGGAGGGGGAAAAGAATCTACAAGCAGGCAGTTTTAGAAAGAAAAAAAAATAAAAATTCTAAGTTCACTCTCGGAAGATGAAAAAGCAAAGTCATGGGAAAGTGAATTTTAGTTACAACTCTTCAAAACTAGATGGAAATGTTACTGGATTATTTGCAAAACTGAAGAACATTAATTATAGGAAATTAAAGATTATTAGTTAAATTAAGACTCCGTAAAATGCTAGACTAAACCTTGTACAGCAGCCTGAACAAACTGTCCACAGACAGAAGGAAGTTGATACATAGGTAATGTTTGATTTCACATATTCAAACAATATGAATCTGGGAGATTTATGAATGGAGATTTCAAAATGCTCACCGAGGGAAGGGTGCAAAGGTAGATGTTTGGGGTTTTTTGTTTGTTTGTTTTAAATCTCCTGGTTAAGAGCATGTTTCCTCAGCCTTAGCCACTTCAGAAACATGAACAGAACTTATCCAGGAGAATCTGCAGCAATTTACAGCAAGACTTTTCTTTCTCCCCCTCCAGAAAAATACTGTTCTGTGTCTCTTCTGAATTGCCATCATTACTTAGTTTCCACAGCAGTATTTCCACAATTAAGAAGTATTGACAGATGTCTGGAGGTCAATCCAATGTCTGGGGAAATTGATGGAAAAGTATGTGTTTATTTCTATGGGCTTTGGAGCTGGTCCATGGAGAGCATGGTCAGTTGTTCCACGAACCGTGTCCCACTTTCCCTCCATGGCAATTCCCAGGGAGGAAGGCAGGAGTCTGGGGTATCCCCATACCCAGCAGACTCTCTCAGAATGTAGTATGATGAATTGAAAGGCAGAATACCATTTTAAAGCAAGCATCTTAAGGGCAAAATCATAGACCCCAGGAGTGTGGCATGCCATTTCCTCAGTCATAAGTGCTGCGTTGTTTTGCATTCAGAATCTGGAGGACTTCCTACAAATTCTCTAAAAGCTCAGCATCTGAAACAAGTTATAGTTCAGACTTCTTTTCCATCCCTGTCTTGTAACACACTGCAAATAGCGCAGCACTAGCAGACCCTTGCAGTAGCACATATTTCACACACTGGGGACAGGCACTGGGCAAAGGCACAAAGTAACTGACACCAAACCAGAAGCTGTGCCAGGAGTTCGACCCAGACCTCTCCAGTTCCATCTAGACCCTGACTTCTTGGTCCAAGGACTCCTTTCCTGCTGTTTGCATGGTTTAAACTGCCACTATCAGCACGTTGGTTTTTCAGTCACACAAACACAGACTTATTGAACCGACTGGCATCATCTCTGAGACAGCGAGCGTGTAGCAGAGTGTTTCTTATCACAGGACAGCAAGGACATGCCCAGTTACAGTGCTGTACTGTTCAATGGCGATGTGATAATTCTAGATGAGCCGGGGTCAGGCTGCTCAGAGAGCAGAGGAGAGGTGGCTTGAGAGCTTTCACAATTAAGGTAATGAGGAGACATTGCTAGTTATTAGTGTACAAAGCATTAGGATTACAGTTTCAACACGAGGAACTGTTTAGCTGTGCTGCCTCAAAACTCTGAGTGGTGTAAGTGAAGTCAGAGCAGCTCCTGCATTTCTTTATCTGGCAAGGATGGGACTCAGTTTTCAGGCGGATAGGTGGAGCTGAAAGCAACCCTGTTTAGGATAGCCTTAAGCAGCAATAAGGTAGTACCAGATCCCATCAAGGTTTCTCAGGACATTGTTTAGATTTAGCTATTCAGGCTGGATATTTCCATGCTGGGTGTCTGCTTCAGGCTGCTTTCCCCTCCTCCCCCACTGAAGAATGTCTGCAGAAGTAATACAGCCATTTCTAAGAACAAGGTTAGGAAGAAAAAAAGGGTTGTGTCTGAAAGTGTTCCTGCAGCCCCTTTACGTAGGTATTCCAGTATCATCATTCCCCAGAGAAGGAACTCAAAAAAGATGACAGAGGAGGGTTAGCATATCAACAAAGGCGCACTTTTGCTCTGCTTGTGAAAGTGTACTTAGGTTTGGTAGTGAGCCAATGCCCCTGGAAGTCCTGAGTTGTGTTTCATGTGTTGGAGCTGGGAGTTAAATTTCCCTCAAGAGTTTATCCTTACAGAAAACATTCCAGCTCTGAATACAGGACCATCTTTCTTTTCAAGGAGCCGTGTAAGGAAAAATGTGGGCACGCTGGCCTTTTCCTTTTCTTGCTAGCACAGAGACACTGTGCAGTAGTGAAGGGCATGGGAGACAAAAGTTCCAAGAAATGAAAAGCAAACATCATCTTAGGATTCAGATTGCCTTCCTGTTAGTTCATCTGGAACAGATTTGTCTCGGGAAGCAGTTCTGGAAGCTAAAAACGTAGCTCCCAGCCTCAGAGATCAGTGGCAAAACTTCAGTCATTTTACCTCATCTGGCATCTAAGTCTCCGCACATCAGCGCTAGCCTTTGTCTCTTCCACCCTTGGGCTTTGATGGAGCTTTGTCACTCTATTTCTAGTTGCACTGGGTGTAACAAAGATAACGAGTGAATCAGTCTCACCCACTTAAAGACATTTCCCTCTCAGGCAGGGTGGCAAGAGGAGGTCGCCCTCCTGCTACTGCCGGTGTAAATAGCTACACCATGGATAAGTGGAAGTCTCCCTGTCTCAAGGGTCATCAGGCCAGGAAGCACCTCAGACCAGCACAAAAAATAAACCAAAGCACAGGGCTGAGGTTTACCTCACTAGTGCAGGAGAAAGTTTTAGTTAAATACAATGAATATAAACAAACACAAAGGGAGATGGGTATACGTGCACACACACAAATGTGTATCTCTCTAAGTATCTGTTAGCAGCTGGGGTTTGTGGCCTCATATTCCCCGTCTTGAACAGCCCAGGCAGAGCCTGCAATCCTGCAAAAACAAGTTCCAGTTTGCAAACAGCACAAGGGTTACATGGGCTGTTTATCAATCTAAGAAACTAAAGCGCTGCTAAAAGAGAAAAGCCTACCTTTGTAAGGCCTTTCCTCAAACACAGGCCACTAAGGGGATATCAGGGTATCATTAATTCTTCTTTTTTGTCTAATGCCCTAGATAGAAGCCATTCCAGAACAGTTATTTTTTCACGCATTTCAATTGAGAGAGGAGTTTCTTGTGCCCGGAGTGAATTTTTTTTTTTTTTTTTTTGAAAGAGACTTTTTTATTGCAGGGCTGAATGCAATGTTCAGGTAAGGCCAGGAAGCAGCTTGGGAGGCAGTTTTAATACCCTTCTGTCATGATTTAAATCCAAAATGTAGCTTCATACTAGCTACTGTGAAGAAAATTATCCCAACTAAAACCCAGTACACCTGAGTATATACCATGCAGCAGTGGCAGGCCCCGACACCACTGTCTGTGCATTAAGTTAATTTTAGGTGTTCACCTTAATTCTAGGTCTTTGTTTTAGCTAGATGCCCATAAGACTCTAAAAGATGACAGATGGTCCAAATGCCTTCCCCAAGATTTAGCACTCGCAGAGCAGCGAGGAAGCTTTTGTTTAGCCTGAAGTTCCCGTTTAGGCTGCCTCAAGTGATGAGTGCAGGGCACTTCGTGCACTGGCATGTATATCAGCTCAGCAGCACACTTTTATTTAGGTTTGGTGGAATTTTATAGCCTGCTTTACTGCAGCAAGAGCAGTAATGTGATGAATCTTTTAAATAAATCTCATCTGATGGATTTGCTGGTGCTTTGTTTAGACTAGGAGTGAAAAGAATCCCACCCTCAAAGCTCAACACATTTACCACCAACATAGGCACCATTTAACACCATTAGTGCAGTTTTGACTAGGAAATTTATATTAAAAAATACATGTACTGTGTAGGGACACATCACAGATGAGTGTTAAATACATGCAGTGAACAATTTCATACTGAAACAAACTTATATTCAGTATGAACTAGCTTATATCAGTGCTCACCTGCACAACAGCTAGGTAGGGCGTCTCCTGCTGTGTGTGGCTTCACACAAATACAGCAAGGGGTTCATCTGCTGTGGAAACTTAAGGTTCGGGGAAAATAAATCATTTAAGGGTATCTTCAATTTCATGTTTACTCAGAGAGTGAGTTTAACTCAGCTTTGTTTTGAAGCAAGTTTCTTCCTCTTCCCCTGTTTTCCCTACTCAGTGTCAGTGCTGCAGTGCCAAGGGCTCTGTTTGAATGGCATTTTTCACCCTGTCTGAGATATTGCCATGCGGAAAATCTGTTGATCTAGTGAGAATAAGGCCAATTTTGCAAACTCTCGAAAATCAAGTAATATTTCGTCAAAACCCCTAAACTGCTGGGAGTTTATTAAAATTTGGACTTTTGTTTGTGTAAACAAAAAGAAAAAAAACAGGAAAAAAAGGCATGGGTTGGTATGTTGTTCTTGATCCCATATGCCATGATATCTTGAGCAAACAAAGGTGCAGTTTAATTAAAACATTAATTACATGGAACTGAAGACTTAGCTTAGACCTGTTTATAGGGTAGCGTCACTGCAAGTGTTGAGTTAATAATTTCGATTGTTGCCTGGTGTATCCAGTGTGTGAAGCACAACTCCCCTCCAGCATTTGTCCCTGTACGTAGGAGTTTAAGGGTCTCAAATGCCCCATCTCTTGCCTGGGCTTTCTACACATTTCTAAAGGAGTTTATTTGCACTGCCTCTCCCTTACC
>NW_010249398.1:0-34438 GCF_000690775.1 Eurypyga helias | reverse complement strand
CCCTTCTCTCCAAGATGCTCCTTGCTGAAGGACTGTGGAAGCAGAAGGGTCCTTACAGCTCTAGTGCCTTTCTTGGGAAAACATCCTTCCACACTGGACCTCTTTGTGCCAACCTTTTCCTGCTCAAAGTTTGCTTTGCTCAAAGCTTTCCAGAAGCTGTATTGGTTCAGGGTTTCTACCATGGCTTGCAGGGGCATGAAACCAGTATTTATATTAGCCTGAGGCATATTTATTACTCATTATAGATGCAAAATTAAAGACTGATCTTCAGCAACGATACAGGAGCCGTCTGCAAATCCAGAATGTCAGATTATTTTGTGATATTTGGATGGTCAGTTGCACAGGTCCAGGAACTAGGCACATGAAAGCTTTAATCCTGAATTGTCAGTATTATATCCTTCACTGATAGTCAGGATGCCTTTGTATCCAGGTGAGAATTTCCAAATCCTAGGCTTCTTAAACATTTTATGACATGCCATTACCAGAAGAGGTACAAAAATATCTTGGAAAAAAAAAATTCTTTATAGAAATTTTCCCTCAACATATTTCTGCATTTTTCTGTAAGAAAAAATACAGGTGATTTTAAGAAGAGCTTGAACCTTTTTGAGCATTGGGCTTAAAATCTGTTTAGAAAGGAAAATAGTTAATTGCCTTACTAGTTTGACAGTTTATTTTGTAATTTTCTTCCTGCGATACAGGAAGAGAGCATCTCCTTGCTGTTTTGCAGCTCCCAGAGGTGACTTGCAGTGTCACTGGCAGAGCTTCACATGAATGTTCAAAGGGACTCTCCGTGGAGTTTAACTGCCTAAGACAAGAAGTTTAATAAGAATACAAGTAGAAGGATTGTGTTTACGTGCACAAAGCAAATGAATGACAGTTTTAAAGTTCAAGTGTATCTACACTTACAGTTAATTAGCAGCCAGAAAAAATATATGCGTTTCAGAATTTAACCTTGAAGTCAGGTTGGTGTGAAGCTTTGGATAACATTTTAATGTGTCATTACTTCAGAAACTGTCTTGAAATGTACCACAGTTAGCTGTGGTTGACAGCAGGAGACTTTTCTTAGTTTTCCAGTGCCTGTTCTTAATTCTGCTGCTATTTATTACATAAACTTGAGAAAGCTCCCATCATTCTGGTGTTCCCTTTTCACCATCATGTGCTGAGATAGAAGGAGAATGCCTTAGTAATCTCAGCAAAATGCGTAGTGTCCTTGAACAGGAGAAACTATACAAGTGCAAAGAGTTGATGCTAAAGAGAAAATTCCCTGGGGAAGAGAGTAAGAGAAGGGGAAAGTGGAGGGCAGGTCCTGCACTCCTGTGATGCATAGTATTGTGAGGGCTTCTGCAGGATAGGTAGCTCTCGGAAGTCTGGCTAGAGACAGAGATGCTCATGTGTGGCTGAATTAAGCTTTGCAGTCAAGGTGGACAGGAGAGAATGAGAAATTAAAGGGATTTAACAGCAGTTTTACAGAAAAACACTGGAAAAATGGGACTCCCCAGTTAGAAAGCAAAAGGTAAAGGGAAGATACAATCAAGATGTACACATCAAAATGGTAGGCAAAATGAACACAGATTTCATTGAATACTACGGTATGAGGCCACTAATATAAGACTGGCTTAAGACAGATACAAGCAAGCATTTCTTTACAGAACAGGTAGCGAAATCCTGCAACTAGCTGCTAGAGTTTTAAAACACAGCCAGCATCAGCAGGTTCAAAAAGGGATTTAGACAAGTTCATGGATAACAGATCTACAAATGGATTTTGAAAGCAGAAGACAGGGATGTGCCCTGTAACATCCTTAATACAACAGTGCTCGAGGAGCTTGTGTACTCTCCCTAAAAGGTATCTCCTGGTGCCACGGTCGGGGACTAAGCATTTGTCTAAGACAGAGTGCTGGTCTGACCTAGGAGGGCATTTCGTGTGCTCCTGTGCTACAGGGAACAAATCACACAGACAGTCTAGTAACTTTACGTGCTGAGGTTTTTCACCATGAGATGCCCTTTCCTTATTAGCTCCAGACTTCCAGATACCATCAGATTAGGACTAATCACTTTCCTGAACATATACTACTACTGCTCCCCCATGAAAGGAGGTTTATTTTTTTTTTTAATTCACCTTTTCAATTAACTACTGTTAGGATTCTTTTTATTTGCTTTCTGGTACGAGGTTCCAGAACACACCTGCTTAACATATTCTAACTTCTCTGCATGATCAGGGTGGCTGAACACACATCTCCATGGGCTTTTAAGCAAAGCAGGGATTCTCAGCGTGTCTTCTGCCAGCAGTCAGAAATACAGTGAAGGTAGCCAATGTCAGAAAGATTGCAGTAAAGTCATGAGAGAGGGAGCAATGGTTTTGTGACTAAACAAGACTGCAGCTGGCTGTCAGCCATCTAGATATTTTTTATATGCATTCAACTTCCACAAATCAAAAATACTTCTGGAATTAATCTATTTCAAAGGTCTGCATCAAAGAAAAACAACCATTACAAGTGGCACTTGAAGTCCCAGCACAGGTATTAAAAAAATGAATAATGGCACTAAAAGTCTGTTTTCCTGGCAGAGGACCCTTTTCACCACAGTCACAACAGTATGGGGTGGTTTTTCTTGTGACTGGACAGATGAATTGTGTCTTAAAGTCTATCATCTAGAAGCTTGTGTAACAGGGGTTGACCACACAAACTGATGTCAGTGACAGAGAGCAAAATCTGGCCATTTGAATTTCAGTTTAATGTGATTCTTTTGTTAGCTTCTGGTTTATTCTGCTTCTGCCTAGGTCCTTGCTTTTGCAAGAGCACTTTATCTGGAAGGCACAGTTTTGTGCTTGCTATGCCATAGTGTAGTTAGCCATCCATAGGGCGTTTTCACTTGGCAGCCTCGGAAGCAGAGATAGATGTCCCTTATAAGAGAGATGACAAACACACAGAGGCTTTTTCAGAAGTCTAACAAAATTTCAAGCTAGAGCTATTCATAGTGTTTGAGAGGTTTTTTTTTTGGTTAATTTTGTTTGTTTGTTTTAAACAGTCACCCAGATTCCTAGGAGTAATTTCTAAAGCATAAAAAACCCCAGTCTGACTGTAGCCAAGCAAAGGAAAATTCATACCCATCTTGCTGCAAACAAATACTTCAGCTATATCACCCCACTTTAAAACATCCTTATCAAAACCCCTTTAGGACTGGACTGTTCTTCAGCAGACCTCTACCAACCTGAACGTGCAGCCTTCATATCATAAGTCCCTCAGTTAAGAGGGCTACGAGTTAAGTCACTAAAGCAAGAAGGTGTGCAGCCTGCTCATGCCCAAGCACAGGGTGGCTTGTTTTGAGGAGCTGTGAGATAGGTCCTTTGCCTTTGTCCCTGGGTGCCATAAGGAGCACAGGTAGCCAGGAGGTTATCTGGACATCCAGTGGGTGCATTGATGCAGTTTCCAAGTTACGATGCTGTATGTAGAACAATCCTAGTTTTAATGCAAGGAGACCCATATCTACTAATGAGCTCTGCAGACTAGGGAATAGGAGCCTGAGGGCTATCCGTAGTAGTTCATTCCATGTGTGGTCTTGGCAAGTCATTTAATTGTTTGCTACCTTAACGTCTCCCCTCTTCTGAAGAATATAGTACTTTTTACTGTCCCACTTCCTCTTTCATTATGGAAAGAACCGACAAGCCCCAGCAGAGATTAGAAGACTTTCTCTACTGTTTGCTATAAGGCAAACAAAAAAGATGTTCAGAAATCAGCTGTTTGTATACCGATGAGCGCCTTGTTTGCAGTGCACCATATGGATGCAAAGTTTTCGTCTGGCGTATTACTACAAGCAGATGCCTGAAGGAGCAACTGCTCATCTGAAGTTTTTACTAGAGGAACCTCCCATTTCACTTGCGCCACAACCTCCTCCTCTTTCTCTAACATATGGAAATTAAATGTAGTTATGACTCAGGGGAGTGTTTGTCCTTAAAATTAAAGAGCTTTCCCTGAATGCACTTTGTAAGGAATTTTCTTTGTCACCTTTCTTATAAACCATTTGTATAGTTTGTGTGCTTCTATAGTTTATATTTTATATGTCATCAGAAAGCCATTTGTTTTTATTAATGTTATAGACCACTGATTTTGGAGACAGGTTTGTCATATCAGTTGGCTTCAAGACCAAATGAAGGCTTAGATATCAGCCCAACTGAATGGTTTAGTTGTCTCACTTTGTATCTGCAAATAACTAATCCTGGGGCAAGCATTAATTTCACATCATAGTTTATTAGGTGCTGTGTAGGAACAGCCATAAGTTTGCATATTCTTACCCCATGGAAGATGCAGGATAGCCTTTCCCAAATAAAGAAGGAAGTTCACTTCCCATTAAGGCTATGTCCGCAGCACCTAGTGCAAGGAAAATGGGATGATGTAGTGCTATCCGAATCTGCCTGGCCCTAATTTGTTTGGGTCCCCCATACCTTGTGATATAGTTGTCATTAGGGAATAGATGTCTTACTCTGAAAGCTCATGATTTGAATTCAAGTTTCCCATCTGTCACAGATTTCTTTCATAACCTTAGGTCAGTCACTTCACCTCTAACATGATTATTAGAATATATCTTTATTTCAACAAAGCCTGTGAAGGATAAATACTTTCAGACCTTTAACTATTTGATATCACAGCAGTGGGAGGCTCCGCGTGTGAGCATGACAGCTTGGGTTATAACTGTGTAAAAATGGTTTGGAGGAAATAAAAGATATATCAGCATATGCCGTATATAAACCAGAGTATATTTAGGGTTGCTGAGGAAATTAATTTACTAGGAGAAAAAGTAGATGAGATTTCTTTTACTGCCATCTACCTCCTTGGCCTCCAGATTAGTTTTTCCTCCATGTATTTTAATGTCAAAATAGTTTTCTTGTATTAAAAATAGAATGTTTTTGCAGGGCTCCCCAAAGAGTTAGTCTTAGCTTTAAATTACTCCCCCCATCTCATTCCATTTGCCATGCACACAGGATACCTTTTTTTTTCCCCCCCTCCATTTTTGGCCAATTGTTTTCTTGACCACTTCCAGATATCACACAAACCACCAGCAATTCAGAAACCACAGGCTGAGAAACGTCATTCTAGAAGCTACTGCAATATCAGCAAAATGTTTGGAGGGGAGAATATGGGAAAAGTTCATGTTTCCCAGGGTAGACAAAGTCAATAATCAGAATATTTTTTAGCTAAGGAGGTTGTTTTTTCACCTGTACCTTCACCATCTTGTCCAAATATTTCTGGCAGAATCCTCAAAGTCAAGTTTCATGTCCATTCACTGGGCACCCAACAGAGCATATTCTCCGTGACAAATCTTGAAGACACTAGGATTCAAGGAGCCTTCAACTCTGGGTGCTCCTGCTTGGGGCAACCAGAGTCCAGTGCTCAGATGCCTTCACTGTGTACTACAAAACATACCCCAGTGCTCCTGTATTTCCTCCCACTTCTCTGTCGAGGCTTTTTTTTTTTTTTCTCCAAAACTCACGAGACACACAAGCTCACACGTGGCTAGGACATGCTGGCCTGAAGTACTTTCACTGCAGCACATTCAAAGAAACATCTAGTCAGTCACCACAAACACAGAAAAAATTACTGGGACTTAAGCTGCTAGGAAGTGTATGGAGTTCAGAGGATGGGACCTCGGTTCATTCAAAGACAACTGTGCCTAGAAGAGGAAGTACTGTCACTGGGTCCCTGGATAAATAATTCCCACACAGTGTATTTTTGTAGCCTCATCCAGATATGGCAAATTTGTGTTCCAAACTTAAGCATGTTTGTGTTAAAGAACAGAGCAGCATCTGTGGATCCCCGTGCAAACAGTCTGGATACTATACAGCCTACTATAGTACAAGGTTTTGTCACTATTGTATCAGTAATTTGCACTGGGGTTTAGCAAGACAAAAAGCCAGCAACGGCAATAACACCAGTTGCTGGTGTTGGCACTGCCTTGGAGCAGAGGGTTGACACGTTTGGTACTTGACCCAGGAATACACCAGGACCCTTCCGGAAAGCACGAAGCACGGTGGCTTCTGATAGAAGAACTTTATGTGGCGAGGGGCAGGCTCACGCACTTGCTTTAAAAAGCCTGGGGGTTAGAAAATATTTCATAATGGAATGTAGGAGATGCAGCAAGTTGGTTTAAAGAAAATGTTTTTCCTCTCAGTCCATTTTAAACTCCTTCCCTATGTTTTTCCCATTGGCACTGAAGCACTCCTCTGAAATAGCTCTCCCCTGTAGAAACTTCTGTCCCAGGGAACACCTTCATGCAATGCGTAACTTATCGACCCTTAGATGTATGCCTGATGCCCTTTTCCTGTGGCAACCAAGTTAAGCCTGCCTGTGAGCATCAGGGTGCACTGGGAATTAAGAATACCTCCTTTCTAGGACCAATGTTATAGGCGGATTTCTAGTCAGAAGTCACTACAAAGCAAGGAGTTAGGCAAAAAGCATCCCTACTTTTACTGTAAGTGTGAAGATTTACCAGTAACAAATACTGTATACACACTCTGCTCCAAATGATCATTTAGTTAGGACAGTTTCAGCCAGATGACATAATTAAATCTGTGCAGGCCAAAGGACCTTCCCCCACTATTACTGCCTGCATACCTAGTGGCTTTGCAGCTATAGGTGTGTCAGGGAAGATGTGCAGAATTTGTTCTCCTAATGGATAAAGATGAGCAAGCGCAACCATAGAAGCGCATTAAACCTAATTCATCTTCAGCACATTGCAGTGACAGGCAGCTCTGAAATGAACATGTCCTGCAAAGGACTGTGCTGGCATTCCCAGAAGACAGGAAAATTGCTCTGAAATTATAAGGGACAGTGTTAGCTTAGAACATAAAGACTGTTCTAGAATACTTCTCTGTACAACTGTCCTGATTTAAAATGTAGTCTTTTATGATTTAGTTGAATTTTTTCCAGGTATTTGTCATTGCTCAAAGTACAGCTCCAAGATCTCAAGCTGTATATCTTCCGTTTTCCACGTCAAAGATCCAGAAATAAAACACAAAGTCACAATATTGTCTGCGTGGTATCAAATGACTTGTCTACGCGTGGAACTGTCAAAGTGAAGTTTCGCATCCTGGTCCATGATCATACTCCCTGTCTGGAAACGCTTCAATGCCTTACGCAGTTTTTATTACAGGTTCTGCATCAAGATTTGCAGGAGTGGTTCAAGATAACGAGGCAAAGTTTTTTTAGCTAGAGCTCAGGACTGTAGAGTTACGCTGCTTTGTCACTTCAGATAATGTCACCAAGACTGTCAAGATCACCAATGAACTGTGTAGAGACTGGGCTCAGTAAAAGAGCCAGTTCCTCAGCTGAACATGACGACAATACTGTCTCAGAAGCAAGGCAAAGTGACATTCATCTTTCAGATGTTCTGGCACCAACTTGCATCTGGTACTTTTCTTCAGGTCTTCCTTCTTTAGCCTATTTCTGGTTGAACTCATACACAACATATTTCTGTTTGAGCCTATACACAGCATACCAAGTGTCTTACTGTGACAGGCTTTGTGTCCTTAGGGAATGTGCTGCTAAACTCAAAAGGTTGTCCATATTTTCTAGGCAGCGTGTGATGTTTACATGCATGGGGTTTTGATGGCTGCTGGATCAAAATATAGTACCAGCAGCTGACAGACTGTTACTAGATCACATAGTAGGATATGCTGGCATGCGAGGGAAGTAGGATTATCAGAACCTGAAAAAACTTTCCAATTTGTTGTGTATCCCATAGAAACAGCATAACATTTTTCTTGGAAAAGGGCCACTCATAAATGAGTCAAGCCAAAAGTCTAGAAAAAAAACCAACAAAACCCCCACTGACTAGTTCAGACCCAAATACTAAGCCTTCAGTACAGAACATTTTCTACCTAGGAAGGTTTCTCAGTGCTTTCCATTGACTGCAGCCAGGCACCACCTCTGTTTTCATGGCATCCAATCATTCACATCCCTTTAAAAAGCAGTTTTTTCCTAGGATCTGCAAGTTGCTTGGGTCAGACAAGCAAAGGCGGCCAGTCTGTAGTAAGCAAGGGCTGCATCTTTTCACCTGGGAGTCCTCTTGCATACTTTCACCAGCTTTGTAACCCTTCTCTGGACATGTTCCAGAAGGACATAGAGATGCTGGAGCATGTCCAGAGAAGGGCAACAAAGCTGGGGAAGGGTCTAGAGAACAAGTCTTAGGAGGAGTGGCTGAAGAAGCTGGGGTGTTTATCCTAAAGAAGAGGACACTGAGGGGAGACCTTATCACTGTCTACAGCTCCCTGAAAGGAGGTTATAGGGAGGCAGGTGCTGGTCTGTTCTCTTGGGTAACTGGTGATAGGATGAGAGGAAATGGGCTCAAGTTGCATCGGGGGACGTTTAGATTAGATATTGGGAAAAACTTCTTCACTGAGAGTGGTCAGGCATTGGAACAGGCTGCCCAGGGCAGTGGTGGAGTCGCCATCCCTGATGGTGTTCAAGGAGCATGTAGACATGGGGCTTGAGGGCGTGGTCTAGTGGGTACAGTAGTGTTGGATTGATGGTTGTACTGGATGATCTTATAGGTCCTTTCCAACCTTAGTGATTCTGTGACTTCCCTCACTGTTCTCCCACCTCTCACTTTCTGTGTTGCTCTGCCTGGCACTTGCCCGCACCATGTCTAGCGCACAGCGGAAGAGATGGCCCTGCCTGGTTAGCCCCAGCGAAGGGCACACAGGAGCATTGTCTTGGTATGTTAAGGCTGCAGTTCTGATAATGAGTGAAGTGTAAGCCAAAAACTTAGTTCTTTGCATTGTGGGTCCTAGGATGGAGCCACTTTTTTAAGTGGTTGTGACCACATGATGATTTCTGGGTAAGTCCTTTCTCAAAACAAGGAACCCTATATGGGTTCCTATAGAGTCTGCAATGCATCCGTAGGACATGGAGGCACATCTGATCTCCAGGCTGGGAAATAAAGTGGACACAGTCTATACACTGTGCTCCAGAGATGTCCACAGTTTGCACCCAAGAACAGACTGGCACCTAAACAGTGTGGGCAGGCAGCAAGCCTGCCAGGCCAGTGCTCCATCCATAGTGCAGACAGAGCACCTGAAATCATGGGCAACAATCCTGGCTCATGGGGCAGGAGCTTAGGTGAACTTCAGTCTTTTCAAGGCTGGGGACTGGATGAAAGTTGTGAGAACTTTTTCAGGCTGGGGTGTCAAGGCAAGTGTTCGAACTTTCCTGCCGTGGAGGTGCCCATTTGACAGGCTTGGTGGCATTCTGTGTTCATTTTTGTTCCTACATTCATCATTTAGTGCTGCCCATGGCAGCAGCTTGAGACCCATATGGCTCACAGGCTGCCAAGAACAGGACTGAGAAGGGGAAGGAGGATGCTGCAGGACAAAAGGCAACCCCTACCTACTTGTAGATCTTCCTACTATTGTGCCTCCCACCTTGGTAGTGTGCTGTGCTCTCCCTGCAAGTAGGGGTTGGGCCTGCCCTCAGCCCCTGATGGATGTTCTAGGACCCACCTGTAGGCAGGGTCAGCCCTATCTCCCATTAGCTGGGCCAAACTGTGTTTAAATGAAAACAAGACAATGCAAGAAAAGAGAAGCTGCTGAGGGCACATGTGCTCATAAACACACATCACAAGGAATGAGGGTGGTTTAGGAAATCTCCTGCATCATGCCAAGGGTTAACTAACTACAGTACACAGGGATCAGCTCTTATTTACTTTAACCTAAGTTGTATGGCTGGATCTGAATATAACTTGTAAGTTAGAGCACATCAGAATTTTCCCCATAATGTTGTGAGGGTGCACCTTGACATAGATTGGATTCTCAGCTTGTGCTCCAAAGTGTGTAGGAAAGGCATTGGGAAACAACTGATAAAGGAGGACATTTGTAGCCTTGTGTATGGATAAAATAAGTTAGGAGCAAAGCTAGGTAAATAAAAGAGAATGTCTGACTTGCATGGTGGTAGGAGCCTTTGAAGTGGGATTGAAAAAAAGCCTCTAAAGGTCTGACCCCATGCTGTTCAAACAGATATTCGCATCATGCTTGTCTAGCTTAATATAGAAGGATGGGTATGAATGTTTCCCATCAGGGATCTGATGGGAGAGGTCTCAATACATGGCCTCACAGGGCACGCGTACCTCTTGAATTGCTCTTCTTCCCTCAGCAGACAAGAGGCATCTGCTGAATTTAACATTTGAGGCCTGAATATAGGTACAGTTTGCACATGGGAAATTAGTCCATGTATAGTCCTATTAAAAACAAACAAACAAACAAAAAAACCCCAAAACCCGAAACACCAAACCCCCTGCTTCCCTCATAAAAACCACTTTTCTTTTCGAAAGCAGGTTTGCATTAAATTGTGTAGAAATGGATTCTTTTGCTCCAGTTAGACTAACTGAAGAAGGAACACTTTTAGTCCAGGAGTTGATCATGAGCATCTAAACTAACAAAGAGCACTTTATTCTCTAGAAGTGTTTCACGTTCACATATATTTTGTTCTCAAGGACAACCAAAATCTTAACATTCATCACAAGCTTAAAATCCAAAACATTCAACCCCTGCAACACCACCCACTGCAGCTCCACACCAAAAAAAACACCAAACAAAACACCCTTCAAGAAATCAAAATCTTTGTACTAATAAAAAGAAAAAACTACAGCAGCTGAAACACCTGAACTTTCTTAGTCTTATTCTTGAGCAGAGGCCAGTAATTAAGAAACAAAATTGATGCTATGATACTTTTATGTCTTATCACGTAAGAAGGATAGATACGTACGCAGCTCTTCACAGAAATGGGCTTGGAGCCTCGCTGGCCACAGTTTAGGATTTATTTAAAGTCACACTCCCACAGGATAAGATGGGGGATGCAAGTAAGCCAGTATTAGTACTTGAAAGGCATAGGAGTGCTCCAGGCATAGAAATACATAAGTGATCCAAAGTCATCTTTTAAACCCATCAACAACAGCAGTACATCAGTTCCTCAAGCGGGCAGCTGGTGGGCATTCACCGCCCAGCCCACTTCCATCTCAAACTCCTGCACCCAGGAAACAACTCCCTGGCAGAAACCAGCAGCAGCACATGTTGAGGCTCCACAAAAGAGCTGGTGCTTCCAGTGCACTTCATTTCCAACTCATACAATTGCAAGAGTTGAGCATAAAGTTACTTTCTTACTTAAAAGTCTTACTTAAAATCAGAATGAAATGTTAAAACTGACATAGCTAAAGTGAAATATCAGGACATTCCTTGACCTTGTCATCACCATTCGCTTTTTACTTTTTTGTGTAATGAAAATGGTTTAAAAAAAAAAAAATCAGCATATTCCCATTAAACTTGTTGATTTCCATGAATTGGCATTTTCAAAAAAAAAAAAAAAAAGAGCTGGAAATTTTTCAAGCAGCTGTCTGCACAAGAAATGCAAGGGAGAAAAATTGCCCTGGCCAGTCCAGTTTGCGATCCCCAAAAGCTTCTCCTTTGCTCCTTTAACTCTGGCCAGAAGCTAGAGCCTTCCCTGAATTCCCTCCTGCAGGATTATATAATGGAAAATAGTTCTCACTGCTTCTTTAGTTGCTTTACACTATTGCAGCTGTATGTATGTGCTACATTAATAGAATTGATGTAAACAAGGGGAAGACATGAAAAAGCCTATTGCATATCCAGGCACAAAATCATTATTTGCTTGAGTGCAAACACTGTAAGATAATTTTTGTTGCTACAGCAACAGTCACTGCACATAGTAGGATTTTTTTTTTTTTTTACACATGTACACAGATAAATAACTGTATATGCAAGTCATACTAACACATTTAAAACGGAAATGGCAAATAAATGGGATGGTTACAGCAAGCACAGTTATTTGAGACTATGATTGATGAATACCCAGACAGCAAGGAGTTTGAGTTCCCACAAAATACTGTTCTATTTACTAGCCACATCCTTCTAGTGTAAGAACTCAGACTCTTGGATTTGGCATTTTTCATAGTATAAGCCCCCTAGACAGTCACTGATTTCTCTGCAGGGCTCTTACCTTTGTAGCATGACAGCTTCCCAGCTTTCCGACCCTGCTTCCACACGGCAGTGACTCTGATGTACATGCATTTCCAGCCAAAGATGAAACCCATCCTTTCAGGAGTAAATCAGGCTCCAGCCGAGTGCACATCCTCTACTGCTTTAACAGAGCTCCACAGTCCTTACCCTGCTCCGGGCTGGTAGCTGCTGCTGCCTCAGGCAAATAACCAGGTGCTTCACCCTTTGTCCTTACAGGCCAAAAATTTTGCCCCTAGTTGTGGGAGCAAAACAGCAGTGGGATTTAGTTAGCTCTCCCAGGAGAAGCTGGAGAAGTGGAAGTACCAGATAGTAACCACAACTCCTCAGCAACTTTATAGCACACTACATTCTTTCATGCTTCCTACTTCATCTCCAGACAGCAAATTAGTTTTGACTTTCTTCCTGGGCCCTGCACCCCACTGACTTCTGAGAAAGTATATTTTTTGTTGTTGGTCCCCACTAGCCAAAAAAAACACAGCCTCCATTCTTAGACTGACCTAAGAGCCGGGGCTTGCAGTGTAAAGGGAGGGCTGTCATTAGCTGATCTCCATCACCTGGTCCTCCCTTGCCCCTCAGCCACAGACTCCATCAGGGCTCCCAACCATCCTTGATGGAGAGAGTGATGGGGAGACAGCTGCCATGGGGCCAGCTCGTTCAAGTGACAGGGCAGACACCGTGGCAGAGCTTTCAGCATGGGCTCTGCAAGCACCCTGGCAGCTCTCTTTACTTGGCAGGTTACTTTGGAGTGAAGCTGATGGAGAGCAAAACACCTTGCTATGAGCATGCATCACACTTTGTGATCCAAGCCCACTGAAACAGATGGGAAGTAAATACCGGCATATCTGAGTATAGAATAATTTCAGAGGGACCGTTAGCAGTACAGATAATTTTGATGTGTGCAACAGTTCCAGCTACTGAAATTGAGAATAATATACCTGAGTGGTCAGCCAGAACCCAGACCACGTTCCTACATCCTGTGGAAAACAGCATGCCACGTCGTTACTATGGTGCTGAAATACAGTTTTAAAGCTGGGATTTGATTTCTCACTCTTGATAAGGAAAATTATTTATCTAAACATATATTTTCAAAATTACAAGTGATGATCTATGAGTAAAAGCTGAATCTGGATGATTTACAGCTACATTTGATACTGGTCTGGCTAGTGACGTGATTTTTTTGTGTGTGTAACCTATGAGTTATTCAGCAAAAGTACGATCTTTCAGCTGCTAATAGCCGAAAGAGAGTTAGTCAGGGAGAGTTTATCCAACGATGCCCTCCGACCTTCCCACGGGCTGCAGTTCTTCACAGGCTGCTCCAGCGTGGGTCCCTCCGTGGGGTGCTGACCTTCAGGAGCAACCTGCTCCAGCACGGGCTGCCCACAGTGTCACAGCCTCCTTCAGGCACAGCCGCCTGCTCTGGCGTGGGGTCCTCCCCAGGCTGCAGGTGGGTCTCTGCTCCTCCGTGACCCTCCATGGCTGCAGGGCACAGCCGGCCTCACCATGGGCTGCACCACGGGCTGCTGGGGAATCTCTGCTCCGGCGCCTGGAGCACCTCCTCCCCCTCCTTCTCCACTGACCTAGGGAGCTGCAGTTGTTGCTCTCACATCTCCCTTTTTCCCTGCAGATTCAGTTTCTCTTCCCATTTTTTTGGGTTGTGTTTTCCCTTAAATAAATAAGGGAATAAATAAATATGTTACCTCAGAGGCACTGCCACCATCGCTGATGGCCTTGGCCTTGGCCAGCAGCAGATCCATCTTGGAGCCGGCTGGCATTGGCTCTATCGGACATTGGGAAGCTTCCAGCAGCTCCTCACAGAACCCACCTCCACAGCCCTCCCCCCTCCCACTACCAAAACATTGCCACGCAAACCTAATACAAGATGGAGATGAAGTAGTTTTCCCATCACTACTTTGCCTTTGTTTCATTAGGTTTGAATTTGGGCATACAGCCTTGTACAAAGGGTCAACAAATGGCCCCTGCAGCGTTTATATCTCATATCATTACACTGGGAATTGTGGTGAACTGAGGCCTTAAAATGCTCCACTGCATATAAGAAAATTTCACCTTTTGAAATGCCAAGGAAGGAGGTGGCTTATAAATCTGAGAGAGAGATTGTTTCTTTGAAACTAAAGAAATAAAAGAGAACTGTTTTGTAACTAATCTTATTATGAAACTATTCTCTTGTGTAAGAGATTTTGCTCTTAAAAAAGTATCTCAAAATGTTTCCTATAACTTGGTCAGAAAGGAACACAAAAAGTCTTTCTCAATTGTATTTATCAAAAGTTTCAGAACATCCTCAAATAGTTGGGAAGGCTTGCAAGAATACCCTTTCTGATGAGATTTCTGGGGCTCTTGGCTCCTGCATAAACTGGAGCACAAAAGAGGAAAAAACAAGTTGGAGCAGGATTTGCTGAGCCTGAAACAGGTTTAGCTTGAGATGGGAATATAGTTTTGTTTCATCTATATCATCACATTCACTACCACATTTTATGGGCAACGTGTGTCCCTGCCATAGCTCCGCTGCGCAGAATACCAGCTAGGTGTACCCTGGGCACATTTCTCTGTGCGTTTTGTTACTATATTTTATTGGAGGGTATTCTGTAAACGTTAGCACATTGGACATAGCCTTAGGTGATTCCTTTATTACTGATGAAGGAATAAACAGTGTACAGCAAAGCAGATGGTGCAGTCAGGTATGTGTTCCTTTACAAATAAATCACAGTGCCCCACAGGAACTTTTCCTGCTACTGGTCTTCAGAAGTGAGCTAGTAGAAGAGCCCAGAAGCTTACTATCTTTAGAATGACTTAGAGATGATTTTTACACAGACGTCCATTGAATACCTGTTTATACAAGCACTGTTATTCTTTAAAGCTTGTGTCAGCAGGACCGGGGTGTGGAACCACCAAGCTAGCTTGTAAGTGTAAACCTGATTTTAAACTCTAGAAATGTCAGAGCAAAATATATTGTGTTTAGGAAGAGTTCAAATCTCTCTGGTTAATTGCCATCTGAAACTGGAAAGTAAATAATGGGTGATACCGGTATAGAATCTTTGATTTGTAGAAATCACTGAATATACAAAACCCGTTTCAGCAGTTCCACATGTGTAGTTGAGTAAAAACAAATCCAGCTGAAGCTGCAGGAAGAATAGAAAACTAAATCTGATCAGAACAACATGGGTAACAACTCTATTCTTATGAAAAACATGTAATATTTTGTGATCTTGTTAAAAGAGCTATCAAGAACTTTTACCATTTCCCAGCTTTAGAAACAAACAGTGGGGTTTAGGCAGCTGATAGATTTGGCTCAGAAAATGTGCACTAAAGACATGAGGGGATTCTGGACACTAAAAATTCTAGGTTTAAGAAAGGAATGAAACCTCAGTTACATCATGCTTAAATTCCTTTACTAGCAGCAGGAGACTGTGGAAGAACGATATTTGGAAGTAACTACCAAGTCTAAGAGAATTTGTGCATGGAGTAGTCCTGGGCAAAGAGCATATTCCTGTGGGAACAGAGATCCAGCACAAGTCTCTGATTCTAGCTAACTTATTGCATTTTGTGAGTGGGAAATGCATAATTTCAGATGGTGATTTTAATTCCACAGGTTGCTGAATTAATCTTTCCTAAGTATGGATGCATTAATAGTAAAGATAGTGTTATATGACTAGACGTGGGCTGCTTAGAATGGTAATTTGCAGATTTGTGTGGAATTTGGAATTGCTGTTGCTCAAAAAAAGGGGAAAGAGGATGGTACACAATTTAAAAAAATACAGAGTTTATCTAGTAGAATCATAGTGTAGAAGATTTTTTTCCAATGTGGAAGGACATTGCAATATAATGATTATTCTTGAGACAGCATCATATATGTGCTTTGTGTTGACCCTTCTAATCTCAAATTAATTTACCATAGTCCATTCTTTTATACACTGCAGTTCTGTCTCTAAGAATCTGGGAGGTGTGAATTTAATTGCGTAAGAAACAGAAGTCTAATTGGTATAGGAAAGACAATAAGAGGAGGTACTTCTGGAGAAGTGTGAACTGTCAGAAGATGTGGAATGAGAAAACAGTATGTGAATCCAAATGTCCCATTTTACCGTTGTCTTTGTGATCCTGATTTCCCAATGAAACCACATGGTTTATTTTCCGTCATGCTGTCTTTCTCTAGCTCACCATCTGTCTAATCTTAATTATTTGCTGACCAAATTCTATCCAAATTTGACAAATAGTTATCTGAAGCATATTATGTTTCAGTAATGCATGTAAAGCCCCTCTTGAAGAAATGGTTCATTCTAAACTCTCCTCTCCAGATATCTGAGCTTAATCTGGGGCCCCACATCAGAAAAAAACCCACAATGGAGTCCCTTAATGCCCCAGCTCCCAGATTTCGGCACCTCCATAGTTGTAGCAGTGCAGTTCGGATTGCGTTAGGTGCTATGCAAACACCGACCAAGAAGAGCCCAGGAACAAAGATTATCATGGGAGGACTCGCAGACCAGAAGAATGCCTAGAAAATAGTTCCAGAGTAAAATACATACATCTAGACATACAGACATGCAAAACAAAGCACTGGACTGCAAAAAAGATAACTGACAGCATCCTGAACCAGACACCCAGTAGCATTTTGAATTTGCGTCCCATGACATTCATTGGGTCCCTGTGTGGTTAATCTTCTGTTCATCTGTCTTTCATTCTTCCACACAGCTTTGGAACTAGATGATCTTTAAGGTCACTTGCAACCCAAACCATTCTGTGATTCTATGAATATCTTTACCCATGGCCTCATGGACCAGCTCTGTCTCATCTCTGTCAGATTCCCTACTGTTTTGCGATATGTCTTTCTGGTGCTCCACCTGGCTCTGCACTCACTCTCCTTTTTCATTTGGTGTTTGTGACAGTCACTTATACTCTAAGGTTTTGATGCCCTGTTACTGTGGATTCAGATGGTGTAGCTATTCTACTGGCTTTACACAACACAGCTGCAGATGGACAGGCAGAGGGTTTCACTTTTCACTAGCATACAACCCAACGGCTCAAAACCAGCCAGTTTGTCCTTCGCCATCATGCCATTCAGTGGGCATTAAAGACCACATTAGAGAACTAGAAAGCTATAAATGGGAAGGCAGAAGGAAATACTTGTAAATAAGCATGTTTCTGAGCTAAACGAACTTACTTTCCATAAGACATAGCAGGGCAGGAGGAGGCGTTGCTTGCTATTCCCACAATTCATTCTGGTAATACAAGAAGTGATGAAGAACTGTGCTTAAGAGTTCTGCCATAACGGGGGAGTCTAAGTGCAATTCTTTGTCACTTCTTATGCCTCCAAAATGAACCAGAGGTAGAATTAGAGGACTTCATTTGAAACTATTTTCAAGTGCTGAATTTAGCTGCAGCTCAGAAACCGAACTCATGTGCCAAAGCAGATGCTTCTGTTGCAGATAACTGTAGCTAATCATTCATAGTCCACAAACTGCAATGAAAACAGACCTGGAGATGAAAAAGTCATTTCATGCTTATAACTCAAATTCACCAGCACTGAGTAAGCAGGTGCAGCCCCACTAATTTGAGAGAAAAGTTCTGCCAGTCCACCAGCAAAATTTGATCGTTGTTTAGCATGCAGATGGCAGGAGGTTTTGGAAGAAATGGATGTGGTTGATTTGCTTTTCATAGCAGTTCTAATGTAGTGTGCAGCTATATGCCATGTATTTACTACAAATTTTACTTTACTGCAGCTGTTCTTCTATCTGGAAATGAATGCTTCCAGGCCATGGTAACAGATGATATATAGACAGCGTGTTTCACTGATTCCTGAAAGGCTATAAATGGCAACAGCCTAGGATGCTGAAGTTCTTGTACCCCGCAAGATGAATGCCATTGCGCAACATCAAGCTCCTGAGAAACCAGTATAGTCCTTTCTGCAGGGTAAATGAAATATTTAGTCTCTAAATCCCTGTGGGGCACAGCTGGAGCACACAGTATAGATGTGGACCTCTGCTCTCAGTGTGGTTTTGTGTTGGCTGCTAGCATCGGTGCTGCTCACATCCCTAAGGGCCAACTGACCAGGCAGAAACTATTTTTTGTGGCTCGCACTAGCCAGCTAGCCACTGTTTTTTAACATGCCCCTGCAGTAAGGACATTGCTGCTGGGGTAGAGGGGCTGGAGACTGTTTGCTCACTGCTAGCAGAGTTAGGGACGCTAGTATTTTGCCAGGAAAATGTTTCCATTTTGGCACGTTTGCCACTCGGAGCAAGGCATTCCACTTACTCCTGAAATGCAGCCTTCTTAAGGGAAAAGTGCGGGTTCTGTTTCATAGCATGAAGTAGCTATGACTTTTCTGGACAGAAAACGAAGGGCTCCTGTACCCATCCCAGCTTCCAAGGTGAAGGCTGGCAGAATGGAGGTGCCTGAGCATGCCAGAAATAACACGGCTCTTCTCTCCCGCGAGGGTGGCCATCTGTCCTGCTCTCCCCACGCTGCCTTGGAACCGCACTGTGATCTTTGGCAACCTCCTGCTTTCAGCCTTCTCATTTGCAAAATGGGGTCTTGTAATGTTTCTTCCACCTCCAAGGTCTGCTACGAAGCTCTGAGATGGAAGTGCTAGAGAGGTCTAAAAATACCGTGGCTGTTAACATTTGGCGAGTATTTGAATCGGAAAAGCCAGTGAAAAGCATCTGGGATGTGTCCAAGATGTAACAAGGCACATTCATTTCCAGTTAGATTTTGTCATCTGGATGGCAATGAATCAATGAGAGGAGACCTTCTATTTCACATGTGCTCTAGAAAGATACTGTATTACCATTTGTAATACAAGTAGGTGTTGGATAATACTCCAAATAGGACTCCTTTGTATTTTGGTGCCTCTGGCAGTGGTGTTAAGCGCATAAATATTGCAGTTCTCCACTGATATATGATTCTGCTTAATAGAGAATTTAGATGGTTCAGAATTTGGTATTATTCTGACAAGAGATATATTTTAAAATTCTCTATAAAAAGAAAAAGCCATGGGACTAGGACTCCAGAGCAGACATCTTGGCTTTCTTCCCTGCAGGCAGCGCAATGCCAAGAGCCCTTAGAAACCCAGGCTTTGTGCTGACTGATCCCAAAGCTTCCTGGGTGGTGAAGAAAAACTGTCAAAAGCAAACCATCTCTTCAAAATGTTTCAATTTTGACAAATAAGCAAATGCTAGTGGAAAAAGAGGGGAAAAAAATAACCCTGCTGGAATTTTTCTCAGCAGTGCTAGTAAACATTAAAGTGCAACAGCTCCAGCTAAGCAAACAGGAAAGTATACCCAGCTGTCCAACTCTGCAATCTGGCAGTAGCAAAGTAAAGTCTAGATTAAAGGTATGTTGGACCGCAGCAACCAAGAGAGTTCTGGATCTCGAAATAACATCAGGTAACGAAACACAGAAAGCCGTTGCCTGCTTATGAACCTAACTCTATTCTGCCGTGCAGGTAATAAAGGCTGAATTTGTGATGAAGCCATCCAGAAGAGCATCCTGGAACCTGCTCTTGGCCAAAATAAATAAATAATGACTTCAGGAAAATAGACATCTGTTCCCTCTGATTGGCAAAAACATCACTGGTATTCCAGTGCCTCCCTAATTTACAAAATTAGCCCTTAGGATAATTATGGTTGTCGTCTTTGTAAAGGGCTTTGAGGTTTGCGCAGGTACCGCTCTATACATAAAGTACAAAATAGTATTATTCCAGCACGGTTGCTGGGATACCATTATACTGCGCATTATGGGAGTACTCGTGTTAGTGATACTGCTAGGAGGGGGTGTGAGGAAAACCAGAAATATCTTCCCCACCCACCCTTCGTATTCAGTGCGATGGTAATTACTGTTCCTGCTTTCTAAACTTTGTAAACATCCCAGCTGGCTGCGAAGAGGGCAGCTTTCCTGCGGTGGCCACACAGCCTCCCTCCCGGCGGGACCACGAACGCGAGTCGCAGTCCCTTGGTCGTTCTGAGGCCCAGCCGTACAGCTCCTCACACACAGTATTCAGCGCATCCTAGGTCACTTGCTGAATCAGGCCCTGGGAAGGATGTTAAGCAATGATTTACCTCCCTCGATGTCCGAAACACCTGTGTATGGCATCCCATGCCCTTCCCTGGGCATGTTGCAAACAAATTGCCATTGAGGTCCACAGTGATTAAAAGCACTGTTTGCTCTAGACGCCTAGTCTGTATTTCTCTGCTTTCCATTTTGTTCTTTGCTCTGGGATTCATGTTTGAAGAGCTATGACTCACTCTACTCGGGCTCCTGCTGCGTGAAATTAAAATAGGAGAGCTCCTCCCTCTACCCCCTTCCCCCCTTTCCTAATATCTTGCTTTCTGAAGCCATACAACACCTTATAAATGTTTCACCAGAAGGGAGCTGCCAGAGCGTTCCCATCTGTCACATTAACACAGCCAGATTGGAAGTATTTTTAAAAATGTAAGATATCATATGGAGGGAGGGAAGGAATAAGGAACAGAAGACATGACCTGGAGAAGCAGAGGTTATTGGAGACTGGGAAGTACTGCCGCTTCAGGCTTGAGCATCCAGACCCACCTTGAAACATCCTTCAACACCCTTTGCCCATGACAAGCAACCACCACTGCCTGCCTGCACGGGTGGTACTTGGCACAGCTCCGTGTTTGGCCACTGCCATCTTGTTCTGTTCCTGATAAACTGATCTGCCTTTACTACAAGCAAAAAATACAATGCCTTGCAATTGCCTGAGCTTGAGCAGGGATGGTGGGAGTTATCTCTGCCTACATTTTCAAAGAGGGGAAGGATTATGAGATAAATTAACAATAAGTATTGTCTCCTATGTCTTACCAAGTGTTTGTAACACTTAACCTATTATAGAGTCTTCCATTTGAGCTGAACTCCTGCCCTTCTAAAATCACCCAGTCTTGCCATTGCTTTAAGCGTGGCTGTGCTGGGATTTCAACCTTGGCCATGGCTACTCCATGCGAAATCGTAAGTTCAGATCTCACCAAGTGAGCACTGACTGCGATCGCTCAGGAAACGGCAGTGGAACAGCCAGCTGGGATGTGTGCCTGCTCAGAGCAATTAACCTTGCCTGTTGGCAAGGCTGATTGTTTTGGGCTTAGTGGCTATGCCAGTGCTGCTACACAAAATAAACCTAAAGATGAGTTCTTAGCCTTGAGACCTGCTGGCACCAAAATGCTCAGGGCCAACTCCATTTGAAGCAGATTTGCCTTGGAGGGAGCTGGTTAGCATGGACTAAAACAAAGCCAGGGCAGCCTAGTGAACAGTGACAATGACCAAGAGCTATTGCCCAGTCTTGCTTTCTGCCCCTGTGTCATTGAACTTTATATACTTGTGGCGTGTGGACTTACCAGTTCACTCAGTCCTGCAGGCTCCTTCCACTCTGGGGCTGCCCTGAGCAGGAGCTCTTGGCAGCTGATCTGTACCTTACTGGCTCATGGAGTTGCAGTGGGTGAACATCACAGTGCACGCTGTAAACCAGAGGCAGTATAATTAGTGCAGAAACCCCCACTTTTTTTTCCAAGGATTGCTTTGGCTCTGAGATGCAAGCACAGATAGTCAGTACGTCTTTGTTTTACTCAGCTCCTTTGAGTAGGAGGAGGGCAGAAAAAGTGTTGTACAGCAGCTTTCCAGGAACTTGCTTAATTCTGCCTCATTCCCTGTGTCACAAACAGAAGCTCTGTCATCAGGCAGGATGCTTTTCAGCTTGTGTTTTAGCCAGTGCCCACCTCGCACACCGCTGACATGCAGTTCTCACTGGAGCTGAACACATCTGCTACGTGTAACACACAAGCCAACCGTACTTGCAGGCCAATTTGCAGGAACATATGTGGACAGAAATGGATGGCTTGACAGCCTGAATCCTGATTTTGTTTCCACCTGTTAGGCAAATGTTCTGTTGCACTGGGGTCTTGCTCTACCTGTCAGTTCGTCTTCTGCAAAGTAGTGATAACCTTACAATAGCAATCCAGCTTTTCAAAAGAGCTCAGCCTCCCACTCTGACAGCCAGACTTTGCAAGGAAATCACCTTCCCGTTTAAGCACCAAAATGTAATATTCATATGTAGAGAAAAAGTTTAGCATACTGGATCTTCAGCTTCTTACGCAATCTGGACAGCAGACACTGATGCAAGGGTTGTTGGGAGCTTTGGAAAATTTGCTCCTTCTTTAAGAACTTAAACAAGAACCCAGCTTTTCTGAAAATCTGGCTCCAATTTAGGTGTTGAGCACTCAAAAATTTGAGTCTGAGCTCTCTGGAAAATCTGGCATCTAATGAAGGAGTGCTGTGAGGATAAATTAATTAATGTGAGATCCTGGAGTAACAGTGATGACAGGACTAGTAAAATTTGTAAAGAAGTGAGGAATAGTTTCATGTGTTGAAGTTTCAGGGAAATTACCTAGTAGGCAAGAAATGCTGACCTACTGTGTGTCTGCCACAACACAAGGAAAACCACAGTAGGTTCTCCCAGAGCTGAATTCTGCCACTGGTAGAATGGGTACCGTTGCCAGCGACAGATGTGATACTATTGGCACACAACTTGAGAAGTTTTAAAATATTAACGTATAGGCTTTTAGCGAAGTGGAGAAACACATAGTAAATCTTTAATCCTGACTTCTTAACCAAGAAGCGCAAAAAGTATTTGAAAGCTGTTGCTCTTAGTTTCACCAGAATATTTGTTGTCAGGTGGACTTAGATTTTCCAGATGACACTAATATCCCTGCAGGAAGCAGGAGGGAGATGAAGCAATGTCTTTGAAACCGCTGAGAGACTGGCTTTGTGAAAGATTTATGTAAATATGATAGTTTTCTTTTGAACAGTTACTCTATATAAAAGGAAGAGAAGTGTATCTAGGAGATGCCTGTTGCTCGTTCTACACGCTCACTGGTGTAATGCCTGCTTCGTGAAAAGGGTCTTTACTCAGCCTTTCAGAGAAAACGTGTAACCCTGTTTTGGGGGAGGGTTTTTCTGATGAGAAATAGGGTCTGTCTTCTAATGCAGTTCTTTCATTTCCTGATAGTTTCTCAAACACAGCTGGAGAACAAGGCTAGATCTGGCACATCCACAGTGTGTGGGGTAGTCACATCTTCAGCAGAAGCTGAGGGCTAGCAATATTTATCTCATAGCTTCATGTTCCAAGGACCATCTATCTCTTTGTTTTGTAGTGAGCTAAGCAGCCACGATCTAACAGATATGTAATTCTAATGAGTTCAGCAAAGCTACTATGTTTCCTATCAGCAGAGAGACTGGTCAAGTAAATAATCTTTGTGCCAATCCACTAGTTATTTGAACACAATTACATGGACAGGACAGCACTCCAAGGGCAGTGGAAACCAGCAGGTTTGGCATTTTTCTCTATTCTTAACTATCTTTCCTCTTTTCTCAACTTTTATAAGCTTAAACTTTCACTTTTGCCATTGTGATATTTAACTCTCGCACCCGCTTCTGCTGATTTAAAAAAGAAAAAAAAAAAGTAGTACTGGGAAAATGAAATGATTTCTGGAATGTGTCAGCAACAAGTAGAATCTCTTGGGATCGCCTTTGACATACAGGAACAATAAGTTTGAGAGAGGAAATTGGTTTCCCCACGGCTGATGGTTTTCCTGGATTGGCTTACCCCACTCCCACAGTGTTGAAGCTATTGAACGCTCAATTAGTATTCCCCAAAGTGTCAAAATGAATTGAACCAACTCCAGAAATTCTTCACTGCAGTTCATGTATCATTTCTCAGGCTTTGAGAAAAGGACCTACTGTTTCACTGTGCAGCAAACAAATTCTCCCCTTCTCAACCCTGTGCCAATTCGCCTTTTTTACTTGGTTCAAGGGCACCTGTAAAAATAAACAGGAATGACAAGTTACTGCCTCCAGAATGTGTGGAGCACCTCAGCTAACTAGTTTATAAATAGCTAGGCAGATGTATATAATGACTATAGTATCTTGCAGTATTTTGGGTTGGTTTTGTTTTACTTTGGGCAGTTGCTATATTACACTGTGTGATACTGACAGCAGTAATGTTAGATGGCAGGCTACGTTTTGAGCTACAGGCCAAAATCATGCTGCCAAGCCCAAGGACTCAAAAAATCATGACCTAGATTTCACCCCAAATATTGGAATTTCTGCAGCACCCAGTAGAACTGGGTTTGTAAATAAAAAAATAAAAAGTTTGCTTATATTTCATATTTTTATTACTGAGTTTTTGTAATGTGTTTGGCTACATTTTTTTCTCATCTTTATAACCAAGAGTCATAAATTTCTTGCTTAGTAATAAAAAGGGAGACCACAGTGTGACTCCAAGGGTCAAAGCTCTAAGAGAAATGCTGATTTTCACTAGAAATGACAAAATGGCAGAAGTTAGAAATTAACTTTTCAGGCACAAGAGGTTTCCAAGGGTGACCCGTTCGGGTTCATCCCAGTGCAAATTCCGAGAAAGCTGCATTTCAGCTTGAATCACTCACTAAGGTACTCAAGTGTAATAGTCTCTCCAAATCATATTTGCACTAACTTCATTAGATTTGCTTACTATAATCATTCTTGACCCAGTCTTTGCTAGTGGCGATGGCTTCCTCGCTGTTGGCCAGGCTTATGTTTCTGGTCAGAAGAAGCAGACAGAAATAAAAACAAGACATAGCTAAGCTGGGTGCTGGAGAAGACTGAGTGCATCACTCAACAAGGTGCTCAGAAGAATGAAAAAGCCAAAATTATTTGAACTTTAAACCTCAAGTAACAGTTGGATTTAAATCTGAAGTAGCAATGAAATTTCTAACAGCTTGATATTTTATTCTGAAACAAGTGAACTTTAGTGCTTTGGTACTTTGCAGTGAGATCAAGGACTGTTTTTCAACGATTGAGACACTTAGCCTTGAGTAAGCCGTAAAGCGCAGCTGTTCTCAGTTCAGTCAGAAACTCAGTATAAGGAAGCTGCATGCACAGTCTCAAAGAGGAACTGCCTGGAAAACAATTCAGGAAAACTGAACAGAGAAGAGAGGCAGTGGCACAGAGACAGTGGGTCATTTTGCAAATATTCTTTGTTAGCCCCTGACATCTGACAGGCACACTGCAGTTTATTAATTGATAATTTTGATGGTGAGATGGAGAATATACTTATGATACTAAGACGAGATGGACAAGAAGTGCATCAGAGAACAGAATAAGGATTCAAAATGACCCTAGTGAGTTGGAAGAAGTGGTGTAAGACAATCTTTCTTTTTAAAAAAAGACCACTTCTATTTAGAAAAATGTTGTGGTACAACATAGAGAAGTAGAAAGTGTGGCACAGAGGTTGAAGAAATTAATAACATGAACACAGCCTAGGGGATGTCTGGTTGGGAATCACTTTATCCAGCAAGGACTTAAGGCTTATAGTGCATGAGAAGCTATGATGATGAGTCAATCAACCTGAGGCAAATAGTGAAAAAATTACAGTGGTATAAAGAGTATCATCTGTAAGAATGATGAAATAATCACTCCACTCTACTTGGAGCTGCTTAGGACCAAGACAGCAACGACTAGCATTCTCCAGTATTTAAAATGTAGTTGTGGGTATGACTAAAGCAATGGCCTTAAATTTGTAGTAAGGAGGGAGGACAAACATCTAACAGCAAGGATGACGGACACCAGGAACAGATTTCTGTGGGAAGGTTGAAGAATCACAGAAGGCTTTTACCCATAAGATAAACATCCGTCAAGAACAGATACAGTTAAACATTCACAGGGCGGACGTGGTGACCTCAGGGTCCTTATTTTCAGTGGTTTGTTGATAAAGCCTATATGAAAGAGGAAGAGCTCAATACAATACCTTCACCATCTCTTTAACACTGGGCAAAAATGAGCAGCCGGAGACAGCGCCTCCCTTTTGGTACTTGGTGGTTCTGAGGCTGGCAAAGCAGCCTTTCAGTGCATAAAGGCAGTTTGTAGCAGTACAAGGGCGAGTGGAGAGGCGAGATGAGGGCCACAGACACCAAAGCATTCAGAGCTCAACTCCTTCGGGCTTGACAGCACACAGGAGGATGCATCTGTCTGGACAGAGAGGTTATGAAAGCCCCTTCAAGCCTCATCTGACCTTTATTTATCCCTGAATGGCATAAAGGGCTGCTAGGAAAGTACCTTGTCCATTTTGGGGCTTCTAGCAGGATTCTTATTTGATATCTGTGAGAGAAATCTAATGTCCTACCTGCCTTACTTCCCCAGGGAGCTTGTTGTAGAAGTTGAAATGGCTACCTAGAGCTTCAGTCCTTGCATGCTGCAGACCTTTTTCTAACTTGGTTTTTTTACAAAATGTTATGCATGGAAGAAAATACTTCAACAATGCTTAAGCAAGCCAAGAGAAAGTGATAATGAGAGTCAAAAATAGATCACTTTCATGCACGGAGGTGTACAACCCCTGAAACTCTAGTTTCATTTTAGTTTTCATCTTTCTGTCTAAGAGTGCGAGAAAGTTCTGGGAGAGTGAGTGCTTTGACATGCACACAAGGACTTGTTCTCTGGCAGAAAAAATATTACAGGGTTTGCTACTATATGGAGAACTTTACTACATCGGCTTTGGTGCATACGCTGTTTCCCAAAGTCATGTCTGTCTGCTGAAATTTCCCTGTCTCTTATTTTCATTTTGAAACTATCTAGTCAATAAATAAAACTTTAGATAGGCTGCTAAACAGAAATAGGCATCAAATCAAAGAAGGGGAACGGGTGAAGAAAGTGGTGTCAAATAAGTGAAGATTAGGATTAAGAATGTATAGAAACTTCTATTTGAAATAGTGTTGAAAGCATTCTCAGCATCAAGCTAAGAAAGCCAGGACAGACAGATTATTTAGTCACCTGCACTGCCTTTTTTGTTCTTATTGCCATCCTATGGGCTTATTTTCCTGGGATAAAATCTGTTTATTGAGCCAGCAGAGACGCAGGTCTGGCAAGCAGAAGACCAAAGAAGTATTTACACAGGGCATGGAAAAGAGTGTCTCTACATACCTGCATTTAGGATGCGATTTAGAAGAAGCCCTCCCCAGAGCTCTGCCATGGAGAAAGGTTGGTTCTTCCTGGCATCGCGGCCTCAGTCCAGCTGTGGGCTGAGCTTGCCAGGCCAGGCCAGGGTCACGTTTCAGTACGACCCAAACTGGGCGTGCATGAACAGCATCTCTGAAGTCACGTTAACGTAAGCAGTAAGGCTGCTCTCTGGGGAGCCAAGTGGCAGTTCTAGGAACAGATGCTCTGTTGGATGGGAGCTGAAACTCGCCTGTGAAGACAGACCAGAGACAGTTTTCATTTACCCAAAGCTGGTATCAGGGTACCACAACCTAGACTCCAAACCAGCTACACTGTGTGTACCCAAGTTTGTCTCCAAGTGTGAGAACCACATTTCCAACGTATAATTTGTTGGAATTATCTCCACATATATATTCGTTGGAGTTAATTTCATCTCCCTCCAGATAGCCCCCATTCAGTTTAGCTAAGCAACTAGAAAAAAGGTCATGTAAACCAGAGCATCTGATCTAATGGAAGTGTGCAACAGATTATTTGTAATCTCACAGCAATGAAATTAAGTTTCCATAAATAAATCCCTAACAAGCCTGTATTATTTTATTAAGGCGTGACAACAATCAAACTGAATGCAAGTTAAGTGCAAATATCGTGACTTTAGTTGAAGGGATTACCCAAAATGTTTAGCTGAATCATCATCAATTACCATCTCTGTTTTCTCCTAACAGCTTCACTCTTGCCTGTGCAGAGTTTAAATAACACGCCATTAAGGGTGCTTGAACACATGCTTACCTTCAAATCTCTCTGTAGATCCACCACTTCAGCCTCGGTGCTGTGTATGGGCTGAAAGAGACTGGCAGGCACAATCCTGAGTAGGCTTCCAACACGATCAGTCACCACCAACAGCACAAGCTTCCCTGCGCACGTCAGAAGAGAAAACAGATTTTTCTCTCCAAGACGCATTTAGCGCTGGTGACAGCTGCAGAGCCCGCGAGGTGCCACCCGGAGCGTGCATCCAGCACGAGAGCTTTTGCAGCCAGCTGCCACGCGCAGCCACCGCTCACACGTGTCAGGGACGGGAAGTCCCCTGTCACGGTTTACTCCCTGGACCCCCCCCATGCCTGGTGTCTTACGCTCGCCGTAGGGGGGTTGTCAGCAGCCTGGGTGGAAGCAGCGCGCTGGGGAGGCGGCAAAGTTGGAGCTCGGGGCTCTGAGGTTGCTACGGTCGACAGCAGCTAAACTCATCCCAAGTTGGGATGGCTGGAGTGGGATTTCAGCTTGCACGTTGATTGCTGTTGGGTTTGTGGCCAGCTCATGATGGCAAAGCGTGGAAGTTGCCGTGGGGCCCTGTGGGCTGGTTTGGCAGCTACGAACCCGTGGTACGTGGACATGCGTTGCCCTTTTCCTTCGACATTGTAGACCATTTTCTGGGAAACTTGCTGGAGCTGTTCAGGTTGAACTTGAGCCTAAGCAGTCCAGACTATAGCTAGCCTAAAATGGGGAAAAAACTTGTTATGCAGATACAAGGAATTTCCAGCCTGTTTCTAATGTCTCCCTGGAACTTGCCCTGCACAGGCTACCAAGGAGCAGTCAGACAGTGGAGACTCTTGCTTTCCACGCGCTGTAGAGCTGCAGGGATTTAACCTTCTGGTGAAAGGTTTTGAGTCCCATTACCAGTGCCTCAGCTTTGTATGCTGATGACAGAAGGGCTACCTGGCGCTGAGGAACTGCATTCCCAACTCACACAAGATTTCAAACCTGAAATCTTAATTTAATTTTATTTTTCCTTGGGGACTTCTTTATTGTTTCAGGAGTCTTAGGGTAATTTATGCCCTGTTATTCAACTTTATTACGCGAGAGGCCAAGATTTATGTTAATAGAGGAAAATGCATTTAAAATGTCTCCTAATATATTTCCCTTGAATTACATGGAGATTACAGCTGCTGCAATAAACTCATAATCTCTGAATGCTAGAATGGAAATGTTTGACATTAACAGGCTGCTTTTAGAAATGAAATATCTGCAGCGAGGACACTGAGAACTTACAACCAACTTCTAATTGTGACTGCATTTGAACTTTGCATGCTATTTGAGATACAGGGAGGGAGGGAGGGGGGGATGGGGGCGGGAAGTTAACTTTTTACACATACCTCAACACTTCTTGATGTCAACCAGAAACAGAGGCAGCAGAATTCCACAGGAGAGACTGCTCCCACGGCAGTTTGGAGTTGACAGGAACCAAGGAGCATGTGAAATCTTGCGAGAAAGCCTGAGCCCTCATATTTTCCAGTCTCAGTGATTTCCATGGAAATTGAATGCTAGGGAATGCATAGAGATTTATCTCTCAACTGCAACACAAACTTTAAAAATCTGGAACGGTGCGGGACAACTTTAGGAATAGCTGGGCTTGAATTAGCACTAAGTTCCTGACGTGCCCTGGTTAAGTATGTGACTGGGAGACCTTGGAAGTGGGAAATCATCCTGCTGCCCTTCCTGGATGCAATTTCATTACTTTCAGAGCACGGAGGCAGGCTTTTCATGTTACTGTGAAGTAGCAAATGATGAAGAGACAAGAAGAGGTAGTCTCTGACCAGATTCCATACTCTGCCACAGCAGTGTTGTGCCACTAAGACTTTACTAGCTTATCTCACTGTAATTCTGATGTGGTAGAGATTAAGTAAGTCTTGGTTTAGAAAAGCTGGGCAAATTTGAAATTATTGAGTAGAGCTGTAGTACCTACTACTGTTGGCAATCCTTACTGCTTAAATAAGGTGAAGACCGTTTTTGTACACAGGAAACTCCCACTGAACTCTTCTGGCATTGACAGGGTAGTGACTAATTGCTCAAAATATAATATGATTGCCAGTTCTGAATACCTTTTTGTAAGAATCTAGATCCTTTTGATATACATAGGATTATTTAAATCCTTCTTTGAAAAATGAATGTGAGAGTGTGGGTCTAAGTATACAAAGACCTTGACCTCCACTTTTGAGGTTGGGGAGCCGTGTTATAAAAGTCATTTGTCATCTGGGAATATTTTTGTTTACATTCTAGTCATTAATTGCACAGTGTATTGCAGAATAAAATGATACCTTGCCCTTGTCCTGAAATACCCCACCAGAAGGAAATCAAGCTCAAAGTGGTTACAGAATCTGAAGGAGGAGAACTATTTTCTACTTTTCCAAGAATCACACATAACTACAACACTGCCTGTATCACCATAAACAAACAAGCAAAAACCTCAAAACCTAATCTGCTTTAATAGTATAAATAATTTGCTATTTTTTATAATAGCAACTAAACAAATGGATTACTGTTTAGTTTTTGAATATATGCCATCCCTGCCACACAGATATCAAAGTGGAAACATGCCACAGACCAACCCAGTGAAAAGAAAATCATACGTTCTTATTGCCTCTTTACTTTTCCATGTATTGAGAATGATGACAATAGGACAACTTCTGTTTGAGGCAAGGTCAAAGTAATTTCAAAGAAATCAATGAAATTCATCTGCAGTTATCTATGTAACTGAAAGCAGAATTTGATCTAGTAAGTGTTAAATGAGGACTCTAAAAATAGGAAGTAACAGATTCAAGGCACATGTATCATCAGTTCAAATTAGATTTTACCACTTGAAGCATCCCAGCACAATGAAGAGACAGACATAGAACGGAATTGCTCAGTCACTGAGGTGATCTCTTCTACTCAGTATCTCTTCTACTGTTTATACCATCTTTCCTATATATTTTCTTTTGTTCATCAGTAATAAGGTTTTTAGGGTTTTAATGTAAATTCCGGTTTCTGTTTGCTTTGGGCATTTTGTGTACCACCTTCTATAAAATCTAGAATGATTCTTCCTATTAATTCTCCCTTTCTAGTGATTATGCATTGTTATCATTATTTTATTTATGTTATAAAAGACTCAGAACTAGTTCTTTGCTGTATAAAAATATGAGAGAGACTTCAGTCCCATGCCTAGAAAGCTTATGAGGAAAATAATAATAATTTTGCATTCATCCTATTTCAGGAAACTAAACTGGGGGCTTTGTCTGACTTGGTAGGACTTCTGAAAATGCCATCTTTTGCACTTCGAAGGGGTAAACTGAAAGATATTTTGCTATTCCAGTAATGCTGGGAATTATAACTCTCTGCTCATAAGCCCAAAAAAGCGCATGGAGTAAAGCATCTATTAGCACAATTTAGCCAGTACAGCTTGAAAGCACAGACCACAGTGATAATCAGCTCAACAAAGCTGCTATGTTATTGACGGTCACCAAAGGCCTTTGTAGTAACAGTAATACTAAACAATGAAGATGCAAATAACAGGATATTTGGATGAGTTTCACAATTCCAGTCTTCTTGGGAGTTTTGTTTTATTTTGTTTTTCTTAAAGAAATACAGGATCTGCATACTGAAGTGTTTGGTTTGGAAGGGCGTTAGATTAAGTGAGTAGAGTCAAAATTAAAAAAAACCCCATATGTTCATAGCTGTTCATGTGCTACTCTTGACTGCAGTGGGAGTTGAGCTAATTCTCTTACATGAAGCACAGCAGGCTCAAAAACTGAAGCTTTAACTATATAATTTTCTTTCATTATTAGAACTTGATTATATAGAGGGAAATTTCACAAAAATTATGGTTAATCAGAAGTCAGTTTATAGGTGAAGAATGGTTTTGATGACAAGTTCATGACCAGCTGTAGTCCATAAACATAAGGAATTCTTAGGTGGGAAGTAAAGACCTTTCTGTTATGAAGCATATACACTGCTGTAGCATCAAATGTGTTAGGGCCAGTTTTCTCAGGTGGAGCTTTACAGAAACAGATCCAAAACTTAATTCTACACTGTCCACCTTCTCCAGTCAATGAGGCACATCTCCAACATACAGCAACTTCATTCATTATCAAGACTTTGCCATCCATTCTCCATCCAGTGCATCAAATGTACCAGAGGTCTTGAAAAAATAACACATGATCATGTACCTAAAGGTTGTATAATAGACACAAAGTAATTAAGATTCTGTGGTCAACCTGAACACTAAATACTTGAAGCTTGATTTTTGACAAACTTAGCAAGTGTATGAATAACAACAACAAAAAAATTAGGTGTCTATAACAGCTAGTATTAAAAAACAGTAGAGTATTTGAAGAAGACGTTACACTGTAGAAACCAATAGCAGATTGCTTTGATTGATGATAAAAGATTAGGAACCTCATAAACATCACAAAGTGAAAAGAGGCTTCTTCACTCAAAGATTACTGAACAGATTACAGGTTTAAATTGAAAGTGGGGAGGTTTGGATTAGATATCAAGAAGAAGTTCTTCCCGGAGAGGGTGGTGAAGCACTGGAACAGGTTGCCCAGAGAAGCTGTGGATGCCCCATCCCTGGAAGTGTTCAAGGCCAGGCTGGATGTGGCTTTGAGCAACCTGGTCTAGTGGAAGGTGTCCCTGCCCATGGCAGGGGGGTTGGAACAGATGATCTTTAAGGTCCCTTCCAACCGAAACCATTCTATGATTCTATGATTATTCCCTGGTTTAATTTAAAAAAGAGGTAGAAGATGGCCTCAACTCTTCCCATGTGTTTGTCATAGCACTTTTAAGGTGTAATACTGTTAACTAAATCAAGCCTTAGTTTTTTCAGGAGTATTGTTATACCTTAGATACTTCTGTGTAGTCTGATGAGTGCTGAATCAAGCTGCCTTTGCAGATAAATATTGTCCCTTCGATTCGGTCTTATTGAATAGGCAGTGATGTGCTTGTGGATTTTAAGGGGTGCTTTGCTTGGGAAAGAACTGAGGAAATCATGTGAGGATATGGCCATCATGCATATGTGAGGTATTCACAAAGTGAAGTTAACATAACACATTTATCCTCACGAGTTTGACAGGTAGATCATATAAATGTGCTATGACATTCATCTGTAACTGAATGACTAAAATGCACACTCTAACCTCAATTTACTCTAATTGATTAACTCTTTCATCTATAGTTCAAGAAAATGGCTCTACTTTCAGAAATGACAACTAAAAACCAGGAGAATAATACCCATGCCCCTGATTTTTAGATTGCCTAAGCTGCTCTTCTGGTGACCTGTGAGGCAAACTCCTGAACTCACTATTTCATGGTGCTGCTGGATGATGTGAACTACAATCAGTGCTGTCAGAGGAAGCAGACAGTTCTGTTCACAGACTGCCACTTAGTCATGTAGCTTTTGCCAGCTGCACAGTAAATAGCTGTAAAGCACGCTTTCGGAGGTTAATTGTCCACAGTGATAATTATCCAGGCACCACATTATGCACGCAGTCCTTGATGCACCTAAGTACCTGCTTCGTGCATCCTATCAGCTCTGCACATACATATTCACACACAGCACCCACAGCCCAGATTCAGGTAGGCCAATTTATGGCTGCAAAATAATCTCTGCCCAAAATGCTGTAGTTGGAAGGGGATTTGCTGTTGCACCTTTTTTTTTTATTTTTCAGATACAATTACCATCCCAGACCTCGATATATCAAAATTCTAGATGTCAGTTTCCAGTTCATTATGCAAAATACTAATAGAAAGGGTAGGTTTAAGAGGAAAGTCAGTGTAAAAATGAGGCACTGCTGGCTGTAAATGACAAACTGCAGTGAACTGAAGTAGTTTAGGTAATTCGATAACAATGTTCCCATGCCTTTACCAAGCTACTACTGTGTAATGGGTGCTATCTGTTTCGTTTCATGCAAGTGATGATATAAATGTAAGCATACGGTTCAGTAAGAGAGTTAAGAAAATGAAGCAGCGCTTCACCCCAGTGATGGCTGTTGTCTGTCGTTTCATTGCTGTGTTCTCCTACCATAACCTAAGCGCTGCAGGAGATGGCCGTGGCACCTTGAGGATCCCTTCCGTGAGGGGCGACAGGAGGGTATGCCCATGCAGTGGGAACAGGACGTAGCCGTAAGAAAGTCTGGATGCCTTGAGTGCCTCGAGAGCTCAGACGTAGGTGCCAGTACCTTCCGGCCACCAGAAACGAGGTGGGGTAACCAAGGTGAAAGAAAGAGGGCAGCTGGGACATTTTGTTCAAGTCAGAATGCAACACTGCATTTCTCTTCCCCAGGTTAGGAAAGCCATATGGCAGTTTTGTATACCTTTTACATAATGACATCAAATCAGCAATGGAAAAGCTGTTTCCAAAGCAATATCACTGTTTTTTTTTCCTGAAACAATTTTCTCCTTTCTTTTGGACGAGACTGCTTACTGACTTGACAAATGGTTTTGGTCTCCCTGAAGCTGCATTTTCCTTTTATTATTATTTTGTTTACAAACCTTTTTCTTTTTTTACCTCCTCTCTTGTTCCCCAACTGACACCACAGTATATCACTTCCATCCCCATCCGTACCTGCGAAGCTGCTGAGATCCATTTACTCCCCGTATACTGCTGAAAACAAAAATCAGCTGATTTGTTAGCAGAGG
>NW_010249397.1:0-13269 GCF_000690775.1 Eurypyga helias | reverse complement strand
GATAAAAACAATTTAATAATAGAAATAAAATAAACTAATATTTAATGATGTTTAATAATTATTAGAATTACTATCATTATTATTAAAAAAATGTAATGAAAATGAAAACTGCAGAGAGAAAGAAAAAAACAAAACCCAAGAAAAACAACTGATGCAACTGCTCGCCACCCACTGACTGACACCCAGTCAGTCCCCAAGAGATTACTGCCCTCTGGAAAACTCTCCCTAGTTTATATACTGAGTGCCCAAAATGGGAGCATGATGTCATATGGTGTGGAATGTGCCTTTGGCCAGTTTGGGTCAGCTGTCCTGGCTATGCTTCTTCCCAGCTTCTTGTGCTTCTTTTGCAAAAACACTGTTTAGTATCAACCAAATGTTATCACACTATTCCCATGTTAAATCCAAAACACAGCACTATACCAGCTACAAGGAGGAAAATTAACTCTATCCCAGCTGAACTCAGGACAGAAGACCACAGAGGGTGGAAGCAATGACAGGTAGCCTGGGAGAAATACACACAAATTTTCTGAGCAGCCAGATATCATATTAGGAAAGCTAAAGCCCTCATAGAACTAAATCTGGCCGTGGACATGAAGGGCAACAAGCAAAGCTTCTATAGGTGCATCATTGATAAAAGGGAAACTAGGAAAACTGGTGACCTTCTCTGGAAGGAAACAGGAAACATGGTTACCTGAGATATTAGGAAGGCTGACATAATCAACAACATTTTTACCTCAGTCTTCATCAGCAAATGTTCAAGCTGCACCACCCAAGTTGCAGAAGACAATGATACAGACTGGGAGAAAAAAGAACTGTCCACTGTAGGAGTTCAGGTTCAAGACCATCTAAGCAACCTGAAGACACACAAGTCCATGGGACCTGATGAGATGCATCCATGGGCCCTGAGTGAACTGGCAGATGAAGTTGTTAAGCCACTATCCATCATATTTGAAAAGTTGTGACAGTCCAGTAAAGTTCACCCTGACTGGAAAAAGGGAAATATAACTCCTATTTCTAAAAAGGGAAAAAAGGAAGACCCAAGGAACTACAGGCCACTCAGTCTCACCCCTGTGCCCAGCAATGTCATGGAACAGATCCTCCTGAAAACTAATCTGAGAAGGCTGAGGTTCTTCAGTCTGGAGAAATCTCCAAGGAGATCTTATAGCAGCCTTCCAGTACCTGAAGGGGCCTACAAGGAAACTTGAGATGGAATTTTCACAAGGGCCTGTAGTGGTAGGACAAGAGGTAATGGCTTTAAACTGCAGTAGCTTAGATTTACATTAGATGTAAGGAAGAAATTCTTCACTATGAGGGTGGTGAGGCACTGGAACAGGTTGCCCAGAGATGTTGTGGAGGCCCCATCTCTGGATGTCTTCAAGGCCAGGCTGGATGAGGCTTTGAGCAACCTGGTCTAGTGGAAGGGGGCTCTCCCCCTGGCCGGGGGGGTGGGGGGTCTTTAAGGTCCCTTCCAACCCAAACTATTCTGTGATTCATATAGATGGAAGGTAAGCAATATGTAGTCCATGAAGTGTCTACAGCCAACCTACAGCAGAGTAAGAAAAACCCATTGACAAAATCCAAAAACATTTTTAGGCAGATGAATCTCTGCTTCTTCACTATCTTCTTGGCTATGTTTCCTAAGAAAGTTTTCTGAGTACTGTGTGCTTTGGAGTAGTTTGCCACACTGAATATTGGGAGCACACTGCTGGCATTACAATTTTGAATGAGGCTTGTTCTGCTTCACTGTGTTGTGATACCAGGACAGTTGTTGTGTCTCAGAGACTGACTGTAATTAGCAGTATGTTTTGGGGTTGGATGTGAGCTTAGATTTCATGAGTGTAAGAAGTTTCTGGAGATTACAGAGGTCATCCTTTTGGATTAGGTATCTGATTTACATATAAATTTAATATGAAATATATAGGTGTTATTTTGACTTTCAATCTATATTCTAAGCTAAAATTATAGGGAATATTCTGTAATGTTAGCAAAATTACATAGGAGCATACATGCCTTAGAATCAAGGTTGTTCTTAAATTTAATTTTGGTGGTTAAACAAGATTTATCTCCTTAATTTTAGCAAAGGAGGGAGGTTTTACTCAGAGATTAAAATGTTTGTTTTAAAATCTCTGTATATAGATTTCTAAGGGGACATTAGAGGCAGGATTCAGCTTCTTGAGCACAAACGTCACTTTGATACTACCACTATGGGATAAATTACAAGGCCTCCAGCTGCCAAAATAGAATGCTACAGGTCTTTTGTAAATTGTGCGTCAGAGCTGCCAGCCCCACGTGGTGTTCAGTCACCTCAGGACATCCCAGCACTTAAATCACCTCATACTTATTTTCTTTGGTCTAAGACCAATCACTCTCCGGACTTCACTGATGGAATATCCCTTTGGTCATTTTGGGTCAGATGTCTTGACTATGTTCCCTCACAAGATCTTTCCCCCCTTCGGCCTACTGGTGAGGGAATAATGATGGAGAAACAGCTTCAGTGCTGTACAAACACTGCCCAGCAGTAGCCAAAACACTGGTGTGTTATGAACACCTTTCTCGCTATCAGTACAAAGCAGAAGACTAAGAGGGCTGCTATGGGGAAAATTATGACAGCCATACTCAATGCACTTAGCTGCCTATTTTAAGAGTGGACTATTCCCATTGACTATTTCCTGAGTAGCTTAGAAACAGAAATCTTCAAAGTACCTAAGATTAAGGTGAGATGTTTCCTACCCTGCCTTACTTCTAAATCAGCTCTTTTAAATTATGAGGAAAAAAGAGAAGTCTACAATGACTAAGGCTCTGGATTTTATTTTTTAATTAGCAAGGGGTACATATTTATCTTCATTAAATTGTTACCTCATTTGAGAGATGTGAATTTACAAACAGTCAAACTTCAGGAACTTTGAAACTGTGTCTAATCAAAGCAACGGAGACATACACAGTTTGATGTAAAGCAAACATCAGAGTGCTTACACTGACTGTGGGCTGTTGTCATAGTCTTTGCAGTTCCCGAAGCTGAAATCCAGACAGGAACATGATTGTACTAGTGGAAGATATTATTCACTGTTGAGTATACCTATCCAAAAAGTCATAAGCTTTAGACAATCCACAGAAAATTATTTTAGACTAAAATGCAGGACATGGGGTAAAGAACATCAGAGATCTGTCCTTCATCTGGCTTCCTGTTTTCACTTCGTGTAAGTCTTACTACCCTGATCTGTCTCCTGCCTTACTCCTTGGAAATGGACACACAAGTGGCCCCCACCATCTACAGCATGCATTTATAGCATTTCCACAAGTGAATTGTCAGCTCCTGTGTGTTCTACATTTTCCTTATCTCCCCAGATGATTCCAGACCTGAGTTACTTAGTTAATCTACACCATGGGGTGACTTTAGGGAGTGTGTGGGAAGGGAATAGAGCAGATATACCTGTAATTTCACCAGTGTCCTTTGTCTGATAGGAGCATTAGTCCATAATGACAGTGAATTTTCTGATAGCTTCAGTGATCTTTTCCCTGAAGGTCTTACACAGTTGAGTATATTAAACACATTCTCACACATACAGTAACTTGCTTGCTTCATCCATCTTGTCTTCTCTAGGGGGATTTTTTTTCGCTTTGATATGTTGCTCACCTTGTTACCACTCATCTTGTCGGCTATTTCCTCTGTGGTTTCAGACATTTTATGCATGGCTGCTTATGTCTTGTTTTCAGATACTTTCTGCCTAGGCTTGGAATAATTTTTGTCAATTCAATACTACACTCCATTTCCCATATATAAGTTTAAATTCATTTTTGCAGTATCTTCCCACCTACCTTCCAAGACTGCCTAGGCATAAACACTGGGGGAGTGGTACTAGGAGTGCTGGTGGAGAGGAAGGATTTAGTGAAGGGGAGATAAGTGAAACTGCCATGTGAATCACACAATATGTGGCAGCTTCATTTCTCCAGTACAGTTGGTGTCTAGAGCAGCCTGATTTAAAGCCCACTGAAATAAACTGTAAAATGCACTCACCCTTTTGCAATTTTGGACCTTTTGACACCAGGTTTCCAGAACTGAAGAATAATAAAGTGGCATGAATTGAAAATTGACATGGAGGTGTAGTGCAGATGGCCTCACGGTAAGGACGTAGGAGACTTACACTACAACTAGCAGCAGTCCCCCACTCTCAGACCCTATACACACACTCTGAGGGAATTTGAATATTCTGAACATCTGTGGGGAGACTACATGGAACTGTGTAGATGGTTCAGGAGTCTCCTAGATCACACTGGTGACAATTTACTTAAGTGACTGCTTGAGGAGCCAACCAGGGGTAATGCTGAACTTGACCTGCTGCTCACAAATAAGTGACAGCCATGGTGACAGTGGCCATGAACAACAGCTTCAAACAGCATTGAAAAAAAGAAAAGAAGGCAGGCTTCAGCCTATGTAGTCAATTGCTGTGCAGAATGCCCTGGGAAGGCACCATGAGTACCAAGCAGAGATGACTTTTTTTTTTAGGAATAAACTGCCGTGTCATGCAGAAGGACCGACAATTTTAGCAGAAGACTAAGATAAAATTTTTTGGGGAACTGATACACAAAAAAGGGAGCATACAAAAAGGGGGGGGGAACCTAAATGAAAAAGATAGACAGCAGGAAAGGGTCATAAAAGCCCACTCCACTACAGGAGGTAGATTCATGCCCTCTCAACTTTTTTTTTTCCACTGAAACTGTATTTTATAGACCATTGTAAGTGAGATCAGGCAGAGTAATGTGGAAAGGGTGCTGCTGAGTAGAAGGCTGAAAAGTCCAGTAAATGTAGGAAAGGGAAAAAACAGAGAGTTTTCATGATGCCAGACATGGGCAGCATGCCTTCTTTTAAACTTTGCTATAAGTTCCAGTCTAGTATGTATTTGCATTAATAAGAATCTATCCATAGGCTTCACGGGCTTTGGTTTCAGATCCCTGTATAAGGATTATACACAATAAGTCAGAGAATGAGTGGCAATCAGGCAATGGAATTTTTTGAAACCTCATTATCTTAGCAACATGTGTTTGCTTACCTAGGTTTTGGTCTCTCTTTCTAGATATCACCTCTTCAAATTTGCAGTTCCCTTTTTCTTCCACATTTTGCACAGTCCTGTCATAAAGCTCTTAGGCAATAAAAGTCAGACTGGAATTAAGGTGTAACAGCAAGAGTATCCACTATTCTATTAGCATGTTATTCTAACATCTGATATTCTACTAGGAAAAAGGTTTCTGATTCCTGCAAATTTCGAGGATTAATCAAGTTTTAGCTCATCAACTGCACCATTAGCCTTAAGCACTATAAAAATCTTCTGCATAATCTACTGAACATAGAACCAAGTTGGTTAAAGGAAATTTTTCTTTCTGATATCACATAACCATATTTAGGAAATTTGAATCTGCAGTTCTAAGATTTTCCACTGCTCTGATTCACAAACAGATTGACCAGGACATACCTCTCCTCTATAATAATTACTGTCCCACCATAAATACTATTCTGCATCGAAGGTTATCACTTAAATATATTTCTAGCAGACCCAGGAGAAAGCAGGAAATGTGTAATCCCTAGTTTTCATGAAGACAAATTGCATTTTAAAATTCTCCTAATGAAGGAGCATTCATCAGCCCTCCTTCATCTATCTTTTCAGAGTGAGTTTCAGTGCACAGATAAAAAGATTAATGCCTCTGAACTTTCCAACACTTTTTGTGCCGTTATAGTAGTACCCCAGTGAAATAAATTAAATCAATATGGTTACTACTGAGTCCAGGACCATTTTAACATGTTACGATATTTATCCCCTCTGCATTCTATTACAGGACAGTAAAGTTAAAATAAAGCTATTGCTAATATGAATGGAACTTTGAATCTCATTTTAATACCTACGGACTCCTATTGAGCTGAATGAGTAAGACAAAGTTCATTGGTATAACAATTCTTCCAAGTTCATGCGTGGGTGTGATTATGCAAGTGTTTATGATACATGCATCCATCAGGCAATTTTTTTTTTTTTTTTTTTTTTAATGCTTAGGGAGTTTGCACGTTTCTTATTCTGAAATAGCAGAATTTTCATGGGACATGTTCTCAGACCTACCACAGAACCCCCAGTCCATTATTTGGATACTGACCACCTTGTCACACAAATCCCAAATTTCCACCTCCCTCCTTATATGACCTCAGAGACCCACACTCCCAGAATTTCTATTCAGACCAGAAAATGCCATGATTATAGATTTCAGCTGTTAAGACCTGGAATGCACACACTTGTTCTGACCAGTGTCTCATTCAGCATGCCTTCCCATGGAGGTGAGCAAGGCTGGTGCAGCAAAAATGACTAAACAAAGTTAGTAAAAATATGAGAATTTACTAAGTGTGTCTACTAGAAGTAATGTTGATGAAAAGAGCTTGCAAAGAAGAATATGAGGTTAAACTTATTATTCAGCATATAAGAGGTTTCAAATAGAAAAGTGTTATGTGTCATACAGTAAGACATCAGAAAAAAATTAAAATCACATGATTTGTCAGAAGAATCAAAGCCAATCATATTAAATCATACTTCATAAGGAGGATGTTCACAACACCTGTAAGAAATTTTTTAGACCAAAATGTTTTGCAGAAGGTATTTGGCAAATAGTTTTAAATAATACACATATCTGAGAAAATCACAATTTGTTTAGATTCTCTAGTAATGCCAAAATTCAGGGAACAAAACCCAATAGTGGGTGTAGACCAAAGCTCTGCCCAGAAACTTCATGTCACATGATTAATACATAAAACTACTCCAAGCACTGTTAGCAATACCAGGAGAGTTAATCAGTTTTTCTTTAAGACAGTGAAAATTCAAGGTATCATCAAAGAAAGCAGCTAAGAAAAATCAGAATCAAGTCCTTGCTTTTTAACATATATGTGTATATATATATATTTACATACACACAAAAGTTTAATCAGGACACCACCAAGATGTGCCAAAACTATCAGTGACATACTACAGCATGGCTTTTTATCTATAACTTATCTCACTGGAAACAGAAGTTTGACATGCCTATTACCTCAAGGAAGCATTCAAATTTCACAAAATGTTGACACTTCCCTCTCATGCTTTTTTAGAAGCTTTAATTCAATTATTTTTGCATGATGAACTATTAGGAATATTTTCCAACTCATACAACTAAATGAGTCAGGCAATAGTTTGAATAAGTTTTTAGATGACAGGGATAATCTTTATTATAACTTTAAGATGATAAACACCCACCTCTTTTTAATATGTATATTGGTACATAAGACAACAGCCCAAATTCACACTAACCTAATTTTTCATATTCTTATTGTTGTGTAACAGTTCCAGACAGACAGTAAAAAGCAATGGATTGACATTAACACATATTTGTACTAGTAGAGCTGTGAATGTACCAAAATTTAACCTTAACACCCACTCAAAAAACTCAGGTGCCTTCCAAAAATGATAAGGTTTTACATATATGTGTATATGGATTTATAAAGTTTTCACTGAATTCACTGTGCCTTATTAATGTGATTCCATTAGAAGTATCTTAATAGCTTTTTCAAACTGCCTCATACACCTAGGTATTATTACTCACATTTTGGAAGAAGCTTTGATTTGACTCATATAAAATACCAGTGATAAGGAGGAACTATGTATTTTAAAATTGTAATAATTATTCTGTTGGGCTATGATCCTGCTTCAGGCTGCCAGTCAGAAGAAGTATCTCCTTTGTAAATTTAGAGCAAACTCAAACCAAAAAGATGGTCCTTGCCACAAAGAACTCATAATATGCATGTAAAACAACCAAAGAGAGAAAAATATATTTATAGATAACAAAGTGAGTAGAAAGTAATGTTTTTTGCCATGATATTCAGAAGCTGAAATAGTTGCAAAAGTAAGATTTTTTTTAATCTATTATATCATACTTGCTTAAAAAATCTTAATCATAGAATAATAGAACGGTTTGGGTTGGAAGGGACATTAAAGATCATCTAGTTCCAACCCCCCTGCCATGGGCAGGGACATCTTCCACTAGACCAGGTTGATCAAGGCCCCATCTAACCTGTCCTTGAACACTTCCAGGGATGGGGAATCCACAGCTTCTCTGGGCAGCTCATTCCTGTGCTTCACCACCCTCTCCATGAAGAATTTCTTCCTTACATCTATTCTAAATTTAACCTCTTACCATTTAAACCCATTATGTCTTGACCTATCACTACAGACCCTTGTAAAAAGTCCCACTACAGCTCCTTTGCAGTCCCCCTTCAGGTACTTGAAAGCTGATATATGGTCTCCCTAGAGCCTCCTCTTCTCCAGGCTGAACAACCCCAACTCAGCGTTCTTTGTGGGAAAGGTGCTCCAGCTTTCTATCATACTTGTGGTCCTCCTCTGGACTCATTCCAACAGGTCCAAGTCCTTCTTCTAATGGGGGCTTCAGAGCTGAATGCATTACTACAGGTGGGGACTCACAACAGTGAAGTAGAGGGGAAATCACCTCCTTCAACCTGCTGACCATGCTTCTTTTGACGCAGCCCAGGATATGGTTGGCTTTCTGGGCTGCAAGTGCGCACTGCTGGGTCATGTTGAGCTTCTCATAGGCCAGTACCCTCAAGTCCTTCTCCTTAGGGCTGGTCTCAATCCACTCTCCACCCAGCCTGAACTTGTGCTTGGGATTGCCCCAACCCAGGTGCAGGACCTTGCACTTGGCCTTGTTGAACTTCATGCTGTTGGCACAGGCCCACCCCTCTAGCCTGTCAAGGTCCCTCTGGATGGCATCCCTTCCTTCCAGCATGTTGACTGCACCACACAGCTTGGTGTCATCGGCAAACTTGCTGAGGGCAAACTTACTCAGAAAAAATGGTATGAAATCTGTAAAAGGAAAGCACCGACACCACTGAGATGCCAGTTATAACACAATGCTTAAACATACACAAATCTAATGCGTACAATGGATTATCTTGGGATATCTGATATATTCATTATAAAACCAGTCTATACCTTTAAAAGTTAATCTTTCAGAATGACAAGTAATGGGATTCTGTAATAATATTCAAAAAACCATCCTGAGAAGAGATCCAGAAAAGCTAAACATGCAAGCAGGAGAAAAACAGAACAAAGATAAAGTGTAAATACCATAGCATTAACATAATAATTCCATCATAATATATACAACAGAATCACTAAGAAACAGAACAGACATGAAAAAGCAGAGTAATGAAACACAGCTGTTCACAATTGTTATCAGTCAGAAAGAAGTAAAAGCAAACATAGATGAGAAAAATGAGAAGAACAGCAAAAGGGAAGCAGGTTTTAATGTATGAAATAATCTGCAAAATAAACTACTACATTGTACAGTTCAAAAATTACTCACTTATTTACAACATATTATAGAATCGTGGAATAATTTCAACTGGAAAAGACCCTTAAGATCAAGTCCAACCCTTAACCTAACACTATCAAGTCCACCACTAAACCATGTCCCTAAGCACCACATCTACGCATCTTCAGTTCGTAAACTTTCATAATCAGTTTCTAAGTTATGCTATATAGAATGTAATGAAATAGTCATATGCATAATAAAGAAGTCATATGCACTATTTGGAGAGCACATAGAATAATCCAAGTTGGAAGTGACCTTAGGAAGTCTCTGATGCAACCTATAGAACAAGAAGTCTCTGGAGCAAAGCAGGTTCAGCTGTGAGATCAGACCCCTTTGCTCAGGACTTTCTCCAGTAAGGCTTGAATTATTTCCAATGATGGAAACCGCACAGTCTTTCTCAGCAACCTTTCTGGGCAATATGTGGTATGTCTGGAAAAGAAGTCGTGTTTATGTTCCTATATGGGTATCTATTAAAGAGGACAGATACTTTAAAAAATGGTTGTTTATATTGCTTAGGCATTTCCTCTTTCTGTGTTGGCATGTTGCTATTGATTTATGATGTGAGATATGATATGGTTAACTAGTGCTTAGAGACCTCAGTCAGGAGAAGAATATATTGTGCTAAAGGAGGAATTAATAAAGAATGTGGTCTTTATAAGGACCATGAACACTTAACACTGGGATATGAGATGTTATTAAAAAAGGGAAAAATTAAAATTCTTTTTTTAAACAGATGATAAGCATAATATGGAATGATAAAAATGAAACAGTTGAATGTCTTGTTGTGAAAATTACAAGCTTTAAATTGACAACAAATATCCAGAGTAGTCTGCAGTTTCTCTTCCTCATTTGAAAACGTGATAAATCAAAATGATTTTCGTTAAATGGCAACATAAGTAGTACGGGAAGTGTCTATTAGGACAGTTCTATGTGTCACGATTCAGTCACAGAGTACTGTCTTAGCTCAGTAATCTCCTTCATGGATCTATCAGATTCCAAACTCTTGATTCTGCATAGAAATTCAGAGAAAACATAGATTTACTGTGCTACATATTTTATTAACTAATCTATATTGCTAGAAAAATCATAAAGTGTGTATTACAAAAAGCAAAAGAATAATGGTTAATATCAAATCGTCAAAGTAACCTAAATATCATTTTGAGTACAACATATTTAAATTATTAGGTCATTGAAGTGCTACATTATCATTTGAGAAGACAGCAACCTTATTTCACTATCAGCTATAAAAGTGATTGAATATTGTCAGTCTCAATTCTGAACAATATATATTTATAGCTTTTCCAGCAAAATGTCTGGCTGCATGAGGGTCATATCACTGCCAAGTTTAAACTAATGCCAGATAAGGCAGCCTGCCCAAATTAAAAGTCCTCATGTTATGCAGGTCCTGTGTTATACATAGGAAGACACACTAGCTGATTGTAGAATTCCTCCTGATTGAAAATCTGTGAATCTAAGATATTATTTCATCTCTTCCCTGTCAGAATAGGGCTTCAATAAAACATCCCAATACAAATATCTCAAGATGACACAGATTGTTACATCTCAAATTCACATGACAAATTTAGGCAAAAACAACATGAGCTCTCAAGATTAAACATACTACTTCCAATCCATGAAATATATGCATGTGTGATCTTTTAGACAGCAAAGTTGTTTACCCAGGGGCTGTTTTAAGTATATGAGGAACTATCCTGTCAGCACTGTTTTCAGATCAATTTTATAAGAAATAAACATTCCCATGCATACACGTATCACCGATCATTGTTGCATTAATGCAAGAATCCTGCTTGAGCCCTTATCTTGATAAGTGACAGGGGAAGAAAGACAGAAATGGTTCACCAGTATAGTTGTCATAACAAGGAGTTACTAATAAGATTACACTCTGGTTTCACTCCGGATTCTGTGGCTCAGGGAGATTTAGTTCTGTACAGGTGTCAAATATTAGATGTTTAACACTAATGGAGCATTCACTGATGTCAATGTTGATGGACCCTCCTCAAGACTGGGGCATAGGAGAATGCCCTTTCTCAGGTGTGGTGTCATAAGCAGAGGTTAACAAGTGATTTAGAAGTCCTGTCATAGATGTTGCATTCAGAAGCTTCTATTTATCCTGTTCTTTCCATTTTTGAAGGCAGAGGCCTAGAACAGAAAATCTTCTCATGGATAAGAATCAGTGTAAGCACAGTCATGATAAAATGGAATCCAGTCGTATTGTCTTTGATTAAAAAAAAATAAAATCCCCATTAAAATAAATATGGGCGTGAAAATTCCACAAATCTAGGGGTAAAACCAGTAAGCTAGCTAGATATTTTGAGATATTTGAGGTGACAGTGTACAAATATTAACTTAGCCACAAGAATTTTTTAAAAAATAGCAACAGAAAAGTAGAAATAAAATCATCCAGAAAACATTAGTCAAATTTGTTCAGCCATTCTCTTAGTGAGATAGTTCCTGCTTTACACTTACTATAGATCCACTTTTATATTTGAGTATTTGGCAGCTGAACTTTGTGTTTCAAAAAGTAAAGCTAAAATCAGGCAGAAAAGTTGGATTTTAACATCACAAAAGTAAATGCATTTTCTTTCTAAAAAGCAAAAAGTGGATCGACGGTTTTTTATGTGTGGACTTATCCACCTTATGGTGTAAGATATGTGTTGGAATTGTTACTATGATTTTGTGTGAAAATATTATCATAGCTGGTTCAGCTGCCACTTTTATGTGTGCAGAACAGGAGCCACTCAAATGAACGGATTGTATATGATTTATTATCACTGTGACTGAGATCAGAATCTGACTTAAGAATTAAAATAGGACAAATCCATCCAACTGACTTAGGATACAGACCGGTTGGAGTGAGTCCAGAGGAGGGCCATGAAGATGCTCAGAGGGCTGGAGCACCTCTGCTATGGGAACAGGCTGAGAGAGTTGGGCTTGTTCAGCCTGGAGAAGAGAAGGCTCCGGGGAGACCTTATTGCAGCCTTCCAGTACCTGAAGGGGCTACAAGGAAGCTGGTGGGGGACTTTTTACAAGGGCCTGTAGTGCGAGGTGCAACAAGTTTAAATTGGAAGTGGGGAGGTTTAGATTGGACATCAGGATGAAGTTCTTCATGGAGAGGGTGGTGAAGCGCTGTGGCATATTGAGGCACGGACTCAGATCAGTGCAGATGCGGAGACCACTTTATTTGGAACAAGCACTTCTATTTATACCCTGTTTTCCTCCCCCACAGTTTCTCCTGGTAATTTTCCATAGTTCCTCTTTGTAATCTTCCACTATGCTTTGCTGGCCCACGCTGGCAGTTCTTCTTTCTTCCAGTGATTCAGCAGTTGACCCACAGCTTGTTTGGCACTAAGACTTTACGGTTTGCGGACCAGCGGCCTCACAGGGCCAGCAGGCCAATGCCATCCCATTTACCTCCTCCCACAAAGCCTCATGGTCCAAGGACTAGCAGCTGCGCATGGCCAGCAGGATGATGTTATCTTGTTTGGCTCCTCTCACATCACGGCTTGAGGACCAGCAGCTGTGCAAGGTTAGCAGGATGATATTGTCTCATTTACCTCCTCCCACAAAGCACTGGAACAGGTTGCCCAGTGAAGCTGTGGATGCCCCATCTTTGGAAATGTTCAAGGCCAGGCTGGACGAGGCTTAGAGCAACCTGGTCTAGTGGAAAATGTCCCTGCCCATGGCAGGGGGGTTGGAACTAGATGATGTTTAAGGTCCCTTCCAGCCCAAACCATTCTATGATTCTGTAATTCCGTGACTATAAAAATCAAATAAGATGATACCAGCTAAATCCATCAATCTTGGAAGTTTAAAATCCTAATTACTTTATTTAGAAAGTAGAATCATAGAATCATA